>NW_027675814.1:0-260220 GCF_046562875.1 Panthera onca | reverse complement strand
ATAAACATTGTGGTACATTTGCCCCTATGAATCAGCACTCCTGTATCCTTTGGATAAATTCCTAGTAGTGCTATTGCTGGGTCGTAGGGTATTCTGCTTTTAATTTTTTGAGGAACCTCCACACTGTTTTCCAGAGAGGCTGCACCAGTTTTCATTCCCACCAACAAGTGCAAGAGAGTTCCCATTTCTCCACATCCTCACCCACATCTGTTGTTTCCTGAGTTGTTAATTTTAGCCACTCTGACCTGTGTGAGGTGGTATCTCAGTGTGGTTTTGATTTATATTTCCCTGATAATGAGTGATGTTGAGCATCTTTTCATGTGTCTGTTGGCCATCTGGATGTCTTCCTTGGAAAAGTGTCTGTTTGTGTCTTCTGCCTGTTTCTTCACAGGATTATTTGTTTTTCATGTGTTGAGTTTGGTAACATCTTTATAGATTTTGGATACTAGCCCTTTATCCAGTATGTCATTTGCAAATATCTTCTCCCATTCCATCAGTTGCCTTTCAGTTTTGTTGACTGTTTCCTTTGCTGTACAGAAGCTGTTTATTTTGATGAGGTCCCAATAGTTCATTTTTGCTTTTATTTCCCTCGCTTTTGGAACTCTCATCACTGTTATTTAACAGAGTGTTGGAAGTCCTAGCTTAAGCAATCAGACAACAAAATGAAATAAAAGGCACCCACATTGGCTAAGAAGAAGTCAAACTTTCACTTTTTGCAGATGACATGATACTCTACGTGGAAAACCCGAAAAACTCCACCAAAAAGCTGCTAGAACTGATACATGAATTCAGTAAAGTCACAGGATATAAAATCAATGTACAGAAATTGGTTGCATTTCTATACACCAATAATGAAACAATAGAAAGAGAAAACAAGAAATCAACCCCATTTACAATTGCACCAAGAACCATAAAATACCTAGTAATAAACCTAACCAAAGATGTAAAAGATCTATATGCTGAAAACTATAGAAAACTTGCGAAAGAACTTGAAGAAGACACAAAGAAGCGGAAAAACATTCCACGCTCATGGACTGGAAAAACAAATATTGTTAAAATGTCGATACTACCCAAAGCAATCTACACATTCAAGGCAATCCCAATCAAAATTGCACCAGCATTCTTCTCAGCGCTAGAGCAAACAATGTTTTAATTTGTAGGGAACCACACAAGACCCTGAATAGCCAAAGTAATGTTGAACAGGAAAACCAAAGCAGGAGGCATCACAATCCCAGACTTCAGGCTCTACTACAAAGCTGTAAACATCAAGACAGTATGGTACTGGCACAAAAACAGACACATAGACCAATGGAATAGAATACAGAACCTAGAATTCGGCCCCCAAGTGTATGGCCAACGAATCTTTGACGAAGCAGGAAAGAGTATCCAATGGAAAAAAGACAGTCTCTTTAGCAAATGGTGCTGGGAGAACTGGACAGTAACATGCGGAAGAATGAAACTGGACCACTCTCTCACACCATACACGAAAATAAACCCAAAGCGGGTGAAAGACCTAAATGTGAGCCAGGAAACCATCAAAACCATAGAGGAGAAAACAGGCAACAACCTGTTTAACCTCAGCCGCAGCAACTTCTTACTCGACATGGCTCTGAACTTTCTGTGGTTTTGACAGTTGTATTAACATCCTTCTTTAATGAACGCTGTACGAAGTTTTCACAGACTCTAAGTATGAGTCTAGTTTGAAGTGTCTAGTGTCAATTGGCACAATGGATGCAGAGAAAAAAGAACTAGGATAATTGGATGCGCTAGATATATAAAAGTATTGACTAATGTTATTACAAATTATTTTTATGATATTCTCTTACTTATTTTCACCACTTTCTTTCCTGGTGTATTACTTTATATTGAAGACAGAAGAGGTAAACACAAAATTTAAATAAAAGAATGAAAAATTAAGATGAGGCAAAATTAGGTCTAAAGCAAGCAATAACTGGATTAATTTGCATCTTCTTTTTAAAACAAAATCATTTTATTATAAATCAACCCTCCCATCTCAGTTTAAACTGTTATTTTGGGTTTTATAACATATATCTGAAAGGAATTAGTTTTCACATATTAATTGGTTAAAAGAATGAGCATTTCTGAGAAGTCAGTTTTAATGTAAACCAATGACTATTTGTCTAACAATTTCTTACTTTTTAAACAATTGAAAACAAGAAACTTGAAGATTCATCTAGGGGGCAAACTTTAAAAATGACCACCTACCCAGTGGTAGTGTAGTTCCTATTAATTTTTTTATGTTTTTATTTTATTTCTGAGAGAGAGAGAGAGAGAGAGAGAGAGAGAGGGAGGAAGGGGCAGAGAGATAGGGAGACACAGAATTCAAAGCAGGCTCCAGGCTCTGAGCTGTCAGCACAGAGCCCGACACGGGGCTCGAACTCACAAATGGTGAGATCATGGTCTGAGCTGAAGTCTGATGCTGAGCCTCCCAGGCACCCCTCCTGTTAAATTTTTTTTTTTTTTTCAACGTTTATTTATTTTTGGGACAGAGAGAGACAAAGCATGAACGGGGGAAGGGGCAGAGAGAGAGGGAGACACAGAATCGGAAACAGGCTCCAGGCTCCGAGCCATCAGCCCAGAGCCCAACGCGGGGCTCGAACTCACGGACCGCGAGATCGTGACCTGGCTGAAGTCGGACGCTTAACCAACTGCGCCACCCAGGCGCCCCCCTCCTGTTAAATTTTTTAAAGCAATATGTACATATTGTATATTCAGAAATATGCAAGTACTTATATTTTTCCCGTTAGCTGGAAGAACCTGCAAAATAAATGAGATACTGTGATGTAGGTCAAAGTAAGAAGTGGAAACCCAAACAAAAACATATGTTTCTCATTTGATCTTTCTACCTACCTCACATTGTATTATGGCTGTAAATATTTAACCTGTTCTCCCCACAGAATACTTTTAATTTGCTTACAGTTTAAGTATTCATTTTTCATCAGTAACCAAATGCTCAAAATGTATCCTCTCCTCATAATTCTCATGGAAATTTCTCCAAAATAATATCACTTTTCTCAAACAGTTATAAAGCAAAATTGTCTCAATGATGCTAAACATGGCATGTTATTGAAATGTAAAAGGCTTCCACATCTAACTGAATGAATTAAGAAAAGCTTCAAGGAGGTTACATTTTTACTGACTTGGCGGCATATTTGAAGGTTGACAGAAAGACTCATACGGAAAATGTATATAAGTGAGTATGATGCGTTCTGGAAACTATAAGTAGTTTTTTAATTTTGGATTTAGTTTAAATTATTCTATTTGTGTCTAGTAAGTGTCTTGAAACCTTACAAAAATGTGTCAGAAAGTTTGTGGGCAAAGGTTAATCTTAACAGGTCCAGTAACGGGAACTAGATTTAAAAAGGCCTTGTGCATTTTGTGAAGGAATTTAGATTTATCTATTCTCATTTCAATCTCTTCCCTCCATCATGCCCTTCATCAAACACAATATATCCTAAGCTGAATTCATCTTTGCACTAAAGCCTCCTCCTATATTCCCCAGCTTATTAAAATGCATCACTTGGGTGCCTGGATGACTCGGTTAAGTGACCGACTCTTGATCTTGGCTCAGGTCATGATCTAGTGGTTCGTAAGTTTGAGCCCCACATCAGCTCTGCGCTGAGAGGATGGAGCCTGCTTGGGATTCTCTCTTTCCTTCTCTTTCTGCCCCTAGCCAGCTCACACTCTTTCTCTCAAAAATAAATCAATACACTTAAAAAAAAAAAAAAAAAAAAGACATCACCATGAAATGTCTCCCAAACCAGAAGTCTGTTAATCATTCTCAATTCCTCTCTCTTTTCCTTCCCTAACTTAACCAAACAATGAAGAATTTCTGCCTCCTAGAACTCATATCTGTTCACTTCTTCCCATCCCTGGAGCCAATGCCTTACATCAACACTCATTACTTTTAACCCGAATTCTTGCATGCCTTCTAAAATGTGTCCTTGCTTCCAATCTTGCCCCCCTCTGCTCTTTCTTAACACTGCTATCATAATGCCCATTACAAAGTGCAAAATTAGTCATGTCACTTTTCAAATTTGACTTCTTCAATGACTCCCTAGAGTCTTCAAGATAAAATTCAAACTCTGTTGCTCAGAGAACAACAAAGATAAAAACAAAGCCCTTCTGGATCTGCTCTTGACTATATGGCCACTTCATTTCTTTCTTTTCCCACTCCTTCCACCACTATGCACCATCAAGTTGATAGTCAAACATCAACCTGAACTGTAAAGCTTGTTAAACACACACACACACACACACGCACGCACGCACGCACGCACGCACACATACACCTTGGCCATGATTCAGATATTCTGGGTTTTTAACAAATTCCTAGGTAGTTCTGATGTAAATCAGTCTGAGATCCAATGCTGTAAGTCCTACTGGACTACTTAGAGTTCCTTGGCTTCTCCATGAGCTTTGTTCTTCTGTACTTTGTACATACTGAACATTCCTTCCTAACTCCTTTCAGCCCCTTTCCCTGCACCTGCAATTCTTGGCTAGTTCCTACTCATATTTCAAAACTCAACTCCAACAGCATCTCCTCCAAACAGCCTCTCTGACTACCTTATCCAACCCTGTGTGGGTTAGGTACCTATTGTATACGTTCCCATAACACTCTGTTTACCTCTGCCGTGGTATTTAACAATTGGAATTCGCGTTGTTTGTCATCTTGACAGACTGTAAGCTCTTTTATCTTTATATACTTAGTGTCTAGCAAGCAACAGTGCTTAATAAACTTTCATTGAATGAATGAAATAGCTCACCTCTGAACTCTCATACAACTCACTATCATCACTTGTGGAGGAAAAAACTCAGTCCTCCTCCTGTGTTTCTTCTTTACTCTCACTCTACGGCCACGCTTACAGCACTCTGACACTAGATATGTGGGGGGTTTTCTCCCACCAAGCAATTCTCTGCAACACCAACTGAGTGTCATACAATTTAACGCAATTCTGACACTATCTACCTGGAGATGGCATCAGGTCTCACAGGTTAAGGGTTCAGTCCCATGAGACTGCTCCCCCTCCACTGCAGATGCCAATCACAAGTAGTAGGTCCCCAGGTTACCTACAACTTCTGTCCAACTTGGCTACAAATTGGAGGTTCCCATGACTTTCTCTCCCTTGGACTCAATTATTTCCTAAAATAGTTCACAGAACTCAGGGAAATACTTAACATTCATCAGTTTATTAAAGGATATGATAAAATATACAAATGAACAGCCAGATGAAGAGATACATAGGGTCTGGGAGGTCTGGGAGCATCCCAAGCACGGCAGCTCTGTCCCTGTGGAGTTGGGTCAGTTATCTTTCTGGTATGTAGATGTGTTCACCAACGTGGAAACTCCCCAAACCCCATACTATTAGGATTTTATGGAGACCTCCTCACATAGGCATAATCAATGATTCACTCCATTTCCAGACCCTCTCCGTTTTCTGAAGAATGCGGGTGGGGGATAGAGCTGAAAATTCCAAAGTTCCAATCATGGCTTATCCTTATGGTGACAAGTCCCCACCTAGAAACCAGAAGCCTTCCCAGAATCACCTATTAGAACAACAGATGCCCCTAGAGTTCTCATCACTTAGGGATTTGCCAGTGTTTTAGGAGCTCCGTGCCAGGAATGGGGTTGAAGGGCAAATATATATTTCTTATTATAAATCACAACACATCACATCACTATGTCCCTGGCTATTACTCAAGTACTGCCATATACCATTGTAAATTCACTAAACTTTTATCTCTTATATTGTTATATACCCTTTTGTTGTTTACAGCTTGCCTCACCAACTAGACTGAAAGCTTCCTATGAATATTTTATATTTACTCGATTATCTGACACATTACATGACCCCTTACATATCAAAGACACTCAGGATCAGGTCTGTCCCATAGTCATACAGGCCAGGCACTGCCTAACGCTGAAGGGTGCTGTTTACAAGCACCCATAAGTTGTGCTGTACAGCGGCTCCAGTCAATATGATTAATGAAACAATGCTTAAACCCATTTAATAATGGGATAAAGAAAATACTTTTAGGAACTGAATTTAAATGAATAAAAGAACCACATAATAATTGGCAAAATTTGAAAATTATACCTTGTTTTCTCTGAAACCTCTTAGGATTCAATCAGTCTCCTCCCACAAATGTCTCCTGCAGAGGGGAGAAAGTCCTCCCTCAGTCTCTTCCTGGCTCAGAGCAGTTTCCCTTCAGCACAGCTTTCACAGAGAATGACCTTGCCTTCCCTGAAGATGCTAAAAACATACACACAGATACACTCTGATGGAATCAACACAGGATACTTCATGGGTCATAAAAAATCTTATTAATCTTATTCAAAGATTTTTCTGTCAAGATAAATCTATGATCTCAGTAGACACGCTCTCTTAGAGTACTTTTTCCATTAGGATAATAAAGAAAAAAATTATTGGGGAGTGATGAATGGAGGATAGGGAAGGGGAATGGAAAATTTGCTATCACTTTATTTGGAAAGTCAACGTAGTTATATATACCATCAACATCAAGCGTTTTCACTAACATCTGGTGTTCTTCAGGCTTTACAGAAACACTGAGGTCATCAAAAGCATCTTTCAAGTCACCAATCTGAATTCTGTTGCAGTTCATCAAGTTGACAGTTTGGAGGGCAGTACATAAACCTGAAAACACAGGGGGATTCTATAGGTCATATATTTCAATTAATATTATCATTATGATTCCAAAATTAATAAGCCAAACATCCCTTTATTCCAAGCATATTTCCCTGAGATGTTCAGTTATTTTTGTCTCAAACTAAAAAAACTAAGATGACTCAGTTTTGTTTTTGTTTTTTAACTTAACTGCCTTACCAATGAGTTACACAAATCATCATACACTCAAGGTATCAGCTTCTCAAAAGTTAAAATAGGCCATTGCATCTTTTAGGGAAATGTTTCATTGTATATGCATGAGACAGAATTTGGGGCTTACTTCTGTCTATATGAAATAGCCCAAATTTCAGAGTATAAAAATATTAGTCCTGAATTTTCTTCTGCTTATTTTGCTACTGCTTTCATTTTTTGCATATTCTTCATAACTTTCACTCTATTATTAGAAGTCCGCCAAGGAGTGTGGGAGTATTAAGGTGCCCCATTCCCAGCTCTTATCTAAAACCTCTAGGGATTTTCCCTTCTAAATGGGGTCCTTAGGATTAGAGCCAAGCCTCTGTCTGCCTTTTCAATGACTCCCACAAATCATGGTACACTCAAGGTCACTGTTTGGATTATAATCTCTAGTTTATCTAAGAGAATATTTAAAAGGAGGCAAAGTACTGGTACTCAAAAGAATTGCAGGAAAGAGTTGTACTATTTAGTAAGACATTATTAGATAAGACATTTTCCAACAAATCCTAATTCATGAGTGCCTTATTTCTCCAATAAATCCCAGCAGGTTTTTTTTGTAGACATTACAAACTGATTCTAAAATCCACATGGCAGTGTAAAAGTCCTAGAATAGTCAAAACAACTTTTTTTTTTACATTTTTTTAATGTTTATTTTTGAGAGAGAGAGAGCGCGAGAGAGCGAGCGAGCAAGCAGGGGAGGGGCAGGGAGAGAGGGAGACACAGAATCCGA
The DNA here is from genome assembly GCF_046562875.1 of Panthera onca. Classification (NCBI taxonomy): domain Eukaryota; kingdom Metazoa; phylum Chordata; class Mammalia; order Carnivora; family Felidae; genus Panthera; species Panthera onca. The sequence continues at coordinate 252,591 of NW_027675814.1, read as the reverse complement.
AGCAGGCTCCAGGCTCTGAGCTGTCAGCACAGAGCCTGACATGGGGCTCAAACCCACGAACCATGAGATCATGACCTGAGCTGAAGTCGGACGTTCAACTGACTGAACCACCCAGGTGCCCCAGTCAAAACAACTTTTTAAAAGTAGAACAAAGTTAGAGGGCCAATACTACCTGAATGGTTTCAATGTTTATTGCAAAGCAACAGCAGTCAGACAATGTGGTTTGTGTAAAAACTGACAAAGAGGGGCGCCTGGGTGGCGCAGTCGGTTAAGCGTCCGACTTCAGCCAGGTCACGATCTCACGGTCCGTGAGTTCCAGCCCCGCGTCAGGCTCTGGGCTGATGGCTCGGAGCCTGGAGCCTGTTTCCGATTCTGTGTCTCCCTCTCTCTCTGCCCCTCCCCCATTCATGCTCTGTCTCTCTCTGTCCCAAAAATAAATAAAAAACGTTGAAAAAAAAAAAAAAAACTGACAAAGATTAATAGAACAGAAGAGAGAATCCAGGAAATAAATATATATGTATATTTATATTATTTGTTACAAAACTACAAAGGAATTTCCGTATAGAAAGTATAGAGAAAATACAATCTTTTCAACAGTGGTGCTGGAACAAATGAAGGTCCATATGCAAAAACAAAACAAAACAAAAAGGAACTCTGATCCATACTTTATTCCACATATAAAGATTAACTCAAAATAGATCACAGAGCTAAAATACAAAACCAGAGGTGCCAGGGTGGCTCAGTAAGTTAAGCATCCGACTTCAGCTCAGGTCATGATCTCCCCGTGAGTTTGAGCCCGCCTCAGGCTCTGTGCTGATAGCTCAGAGCCTGGAGTCTTGCTTTGGATTCTGTCGCCCTCTCTCTCTGCCCCTCCCCCACTTGTGCTTTCTCTCTCTCTCTCTCTCTCTCTCTCTCTCTCTCTCTCAAAAATAAATAAAAATATTAAAAAAATATTTTTTAATGCAAAACCAAAACCCATAATACTTTTAGAAGAAAATATAATAAAACATTTGTAACCTTGGGTGAGGCAAAGATTTCATACATGTGACACCAAAAGCACAATATATAAAAGAAAAAAAAAACTAATTAACTGGACTTCATCAAAATTAAAACTAATGCTCTTGACACTTAAGAAAATGAAGACACTCAGAGAAAAATGTGCTCAGTAGAAGACTCGGAGAAAATATTTGCTAAGTATATATCTCATAAAGGACATGTATCCAGAATACAAACAGAAATACAAAAAAACCCATCCAACTTTATTTTTTTTTATTTTTTTTTAACGTTTATTTATTTTTGAGACAGAGAGAGACAGAGCATGAACAGGGAAGGGTCAGAGAGAGAGAGGGAGACACAGAATCCGAAACAGGCTCCAGGTTCTGAGCTGTCAGCACAGAGCCTGACGCAGGGCTTGAACTCACGAACCGTGAGATCATGACCTGAGCCGAGTCGGACGCTTAACCGACTGAGCCACCCAAGCGCCCCAAAACCCATCCAACTTTTTAATTTTTTTTTAACGTTTATTTATTTTTGAGACAGAGAGAGACAGAGCATGAACGGGGGAGGGGCAGAGAGAGAGGGAGACACAGAACTGGAAGCAGGCTCCAGGCTCCGAGCCATCAGCCCAGAGCCCAACGCAGGGCTCGAACTCACGGACCGTGAGATCATGACCTGAGCTGAAGTCAGACGCTTAATTGACTGAGCCACCCAGGCGCCCCCCCATCCAACATTAAAAAAGATCTGTACAGACACTTTATAAAGATACACAGATGACAAATAAGCACATGAGAAGATGCTCAACATCATTAATCAGTGAGGAAACACAAATTAAAACCACAATGAGATACTACTACACACTTATTAGAATGATTAAAATTAAAAAGACTGACTCCACCAAGCACTCCCAAGGATATGGAGGAATTGGACCTCTTCATACACTGCTGGTGGAAATGTAAAATGGTGTGGCCACTCTGGAAACCAGTTGGCAGTTTCTTAAAAAGTGAAACATACACCTACCATGTGAACCAGCCAATCTTTGGTAACTACTCAAGAGAAAGGAAAGCATATATTCATACGATGAATATTGTTGTACACAACTGTTCATAACAGCTTTATTTATAAGAGCCCCAAACTGGAAATAGCCTAACGAGCCGCACCAGGTAAGTAGACAAACTTCAGTGTATCAGCAAAATGGAGTGCTATGCCAGTAATAAATGACAATGAACTGCTGATACATCCTACGTGGATGAATCTCAAAATAATTATGCTGAATGAAAGCATCTAGCAAAAAAGAATATACCCATTTTATAAAAGTCTGGTAAATGCCAATGGATCTATACTGGCAAAAAGCAGATCAGTCGTTGCCTACGGATGAGGAAGAGGATGGGAAAAAGGCAGGAGAGATTACAAAGGAGCATGAGGCAGTTTTGCAGGTCAGGGATGTGTTCATTACCTTGATTGTGATGACAGATTTATAGGTGTGTGCATATGTCAAACTGTGTACTTTTAATTATAAAAATATACAGCTTTTGAATATCATTTATAGCTCACAATACTGTTTAATAATAACAAAAGGCAATGGGAAATATGACCCACCTTCAAATTCAGGAGCTGGCTTATTTGTGTTCAAAGCCTCCAAAATTTGTTTGAGACTTACTTCACTATTTTCTAAAAAGTAAAGTATAAGGATTATAAAATGGCAAGGTGTCAATATTAATAATCATCATTAAAATAACCATGACAGGGAATGGTGTGTGTGTGTGTGGGGGGGGGGGGGGGGGAGGGGACAAATTTTGTTAATGTCTGAAAATTAGCCAGATAAAAACTAATCAATTTAAAATAATTTTACCACGAATCTATTCCCTTAAAACAAGAAAAAATTCTAACGGTATTATTTGTCTTAATTAAATATTGATGTATACATTTTACAAATGTGATGCCAGACAGAGGGTGACTCTTAAAAATATTTCCAAGAGTAAAAAAATATTAATTTTAATTTGTTCTCAGTATGCCTACATTCTCATTATGTTTCTAAGACCTAGTTTATCTAAAACATACATATATAAAACATATCCCAAGCACACAGTAAAACTAGGACTTCAACAGAGATTGTTCTTTTAAAAAGGACTCACCATCAATAGATGCTTGACCCAGAATTTCCTGGAACGTCTTGTTGCTTAATAGAATTCTAGCCTTCCGGAGTTGGGACCTCAGCTCATTTATAGGCATCTTATCATTTCTGATCTTATCAAGAGTTGTAATCTCTTTAAATAAATCTGTAAACATGTCAAGAATAGAGAAGTGATGAGGAAGTTGAGGCAAAGCCCTTTTTTAGACTTAACACCCTAACCTGCACAGAGTAGATGCATTACAAAAGGAATTCTGAGTTAGAGGGCTTTCAAAACATGTCAGTGGGCTCTGTTTTCAGAAGTCACTTAAACAATAAGCAAAATTTAACATACCCCTAGCCAGCTAAAAGTTGAGTTTCTGCAACATTTTGTAGAAGTTTGCTTTTATTTATTAACTATTTCTCCTCAAAGGTTTTTCTACTACATGCTCCAGTCTTTCATAGACTGTAAAGCATTTCAAGAACAGCTTGATAATAAATAGCTCTTAGAATGAAGTCAAATATCAAAAATAGAACCCAGCTAGTTGGCAAAAGGAAAACTGAAAAATATAAATCTGTTATACTCTGAAAAACAGTCACACCCTCTCCTAGGCATTAGAAAGCCTCTCTTTCTTGCTAGCCTACCTACTAGTATTACATGCAGTAAATCCTTTTTTTTTTTTTTTTTTGTACTTTTTTTTAACGTTTCACTATAGGTGAGAAAAAGAAGCATATGGAAATTATCGGAGGTGAGAGAAAATTGTATTAGATTCACCAGGGGAGAAAATGTGTACCTTATACTGGAGCATATACTGAGACAAACTATTTTGCTTTAAGAAAGCATATTCTAGGAATGTAATTCTAAATAATTCATTACAGTCAAAGCACAGATTAAATATGATAAGGAATAAGAAAGCAGATTATAACATCTTGATACAGCAAAGAAAACTTAAGGAATTAAAAATACAGGGGAAAACAAACTATATTTTAGAAAAAGAATACCATTGAATGATCTTAGAAATTTACTTTTAATTTTCATTCTTTTACTATACTTACTATTGAATGGTGTTGATGGTTTAGGTGAATTAATGAAAACATCAATTACATCTTTTAAGATCTTTTTACTTTCTGCAAAGTTAAGAAATAAAATGGAATTTAAATAGATTTTAAGCTCATTAAAGCAGGGATCTGGTATTGTTTCAATTTCATTCAGCTTTCAAACTTCTGTGACCATAATGCATGGTAAGAAATACACTTAGATTATGAGCATGTGCGTGTGCACACACACACACACACACGTACACACACACAAAAAGGGAATGCAAGGAAACACAATCTGGGAATTGCAAGGTACAGTTAGGATTCAGACCTCCCCATCCCCTGCCCCGAGGCAGGTCATAAGACACTCATGTGAGAGATGCCCTTGCTATACCCAGAGGGAGGGTGCATCCTTATCTCTGAAGACTGAGGGTTGGAGGGACACCAAGAGGAATCTGAACGAACAGACCTTACTAAGTTTCCCCTGGTTTACCACCCTCAGCTCATCTCATTTTGTCCTATCACAGTTTTCTACCACTTTCCACACTTCATCAAAGCTAACACCAAAACATTCAGCTTTAACAACTCCTTATGAATATTTCCCTTTCATGTAAAATTTATATTAACTTTGAATGCTTTTCTCTTGTTGATCTGTCTCTTGTTACAGAGCTCCAGCTGGGAACCTAGAAGGGCAGAAGGAAAAGATTGTTTTCCCACTCCTACAGAAGCCTGCTTCAGGGGTCATAGGCTGGTAGCCCACAGACTGAATATAGCTGAGAGTCAGTCATGTCCATTGTCCTAGGGAGTGGTGGGGTTTTCTTTCCATTTGAATTTAACTATCTTCATCTAGGACACATGCTCTCAAGTTACCTTACAGTCCACACCCCTTCCTTTTGTCTTACAGCCAACTCATTTTATTAATTTTGCATTACGTGCCTGGCTACCGCAGGCATTTGAGTTAGCGGACTCTGCAGAGCCTGATTCAAAAGTTACCCTTCTCTATTGAAGTCTATTGTAATTTATCTAAATGGCAAATATTGGAGCTATGGCACTATACCTTTTGAAGTGGCAGGATAATTTGACCCATCTTTCCTATTCGAAGCAGTTAGCTTGGCCTTAAATATTTCCTCACTCCTGAGATTTTTGTAGACTGAGAGTTTTGGTAGGGACTATGTTTGCAAAAACCTAGAATCATTGAAGAAAATATGCCAAATGCCTAAATAGAGAGGAAGAGTTTGTCTGGAGACAGAGACAGAAGGAAAGAGAGGGACAGGGAGGGGTTGAGAGACTAGAGGTTTGATGGGAAAGAGTGAGAATTACCCTGTGGGAGCTTCCCTTCACACAGATGCAGGATTACCACAGGCTCCAACAACAAAGCATCAGTAGAAACACAATGCAAGGAAGTTTTAAAAGCTCTTCCTCTGTCTCCCACATTATGGTGTGACTTTGGAATGGGAGAGGGTGCCAGTAATCAACCACCCTGCCCCCAGGGTCTGATTTAATTTAATTGAAAGAAAAAAATGATTTCAATTTCTGGTATTTAGTAGCCAGATATCTGGATCAGCCCTCCTACTAAAAACAACTAAAAATTCTAAATAAAATTATTGCTATAAAAAAAAAAATCTTGGGGCGCCTGGGTGGCTCAGTCGGTTAAGCGTCCGACTCCAGCTCAGGTCATGATCTCACAGTCCGTGAGTTCGAGCCCCGCGTCGGGCTCTGTGCCGACAGCTTGGAGTCTGGAGCCTGTTTCAGATTCTGTGTCTCCCTCTCTCTTTCTGACCCTCCCCGACTCATGCTCTGTCTCTCTCTGTCTCAAAAATAAATGTTAAAAAAAAAAATTTTTTAAAAATCTTGAATTCATCAATGTGTTGCCAAGAAAGTAAGAAATTCCCAGACCAAACAACTGATGAAAGGCTGTAATCCAGAAACACGGCGACTGTTTTTACCCAAAGAGTGTTTGCCAAAGACAAAACAAAACAAAATTGGATGAATTTTAGTTTGTAGTTTCAAAGGCTCAGACAAAGCCTAAGTTCCTCCCAAAGTGGAGGGGAACGTGGGGTGGTTATCCTCAATTTACAAAAATGTTTCTCTAGATTTCAAGACCCAGAAAAAAATATCAAGAATAAGAAAACGTTCCTCCTTTATAGATAATTTGACTTTTCTCTCTAGCTACCTTTAAGATTTTTCTTTCTCTTTGGTATGTCACAGTTTCATCATGATAACCCTATGTATGGATTTCCTTTCATCCTATGTGGGATTCACTGGAATTCTTGTATTGGTAGGTTTAGGTCTTTCTCATTCTGGAAAATTCTCAGCTATAGTTCTCCAAATATTTTCTCTGCAACCACTCTGTCTCTTCTCTCCTGTGTGGCTATATATCACATCTTTTCATTCTTTCTTTTTCTAGCTTTACTGAGATATAACTGACATGTAACATTATATTAGTTGTAACTAATATATAACGTAATCAGATACACATATATATTTCAAACTGATTGCCACAATAAGTAGACCTCTTCATTCTGCCTTCCTTTTAGCTTCTTCTTCTTCTTTTTTTTAATGTTTATTTATTTGGGGGAGAGAGAGAGAGTAGGAGATGTGCAGAGAGGGAGACAGAGGATCTGAAGAGGGCTCCATGTTTACAGCAGTGAGCCCAATGCAGGGCTCTAACTCACAAACCACAAGATCATGACCTGAGCAGAAATCTGATACTCAATCAACTGAGCCACCCCAGCGCCACTAACCTCTTTCCTATATTCCAACTCTGTCTTTCTATGCTGCATTCTGTATAATTTCTTCAAACTCCTTTGCACTTCATATTTCTCTCTTCACCTATGTTTAATCTGCTAATATTGTTGTCTGCTAATTAATTTTAATTATTATATTTTTAATTTCTTTAAGTCCTGTTTCTTTCTTTTCAAATTTTAGTTTCCCTTACATGTTTTCAAATTTATCTTTTTTTAGAAGAGTACAGAAAGAGTGAAATTAAAAGAATAGAAAATACATATATATCCAAAAATATACTGTATTGCATATTCGCAGGTTGCTCAGAGAGTAAATCTTAAAATTTCTCAACATAAGAAAAAAACCCCTTTTTAACTATGCATGGTGACGTGTTAACTAGATCTATCGTTGTGATCATTTCATTCTATATGTGAAATATATATACAAAATGTCACAAAATCAATGGTAGAGAAGAAAATGATACAGATGAAAACATAAATTGAGGAAACAATAAACACGATAGAGAGGATCAGAAAGCCAGGAATTAGTTAAGAGTTATTAAAATTGACAAACCGCTAGCATAAATGACCTAAAAAGAAAAAAGATGGGGCGCCTGGGTGGCTCAGTAGTCAAGCGTCTGACTTCGGCTCAGGTCATAATCTCGTGGTCCATGAGTTTGAGCCCCGTGTCAGGCTCTGTGCTGACACCTTAGAGCCTGGAGCCTGCTTCAGACTCTGTGTTCCCTCTCTCTGACCCTCCTCCACTCTCTCTCCCTCAAAAATAAATAAAAACATTTTTAAAAATCTTTAAAAAAGAAGTATCTGATTTTATTTATTTTTTAAAATGTTTGAAACATCTTTTTAAACATTTTTAATGGTTATTTATTTATGTTTGGAGGAAGAGAGAGAGGGAGAGAACAGGGGAAGGGCAGAGAGCAGAGAGAGAGAGAATCCCAGGCAGGCTCCGTCCGTCAGTGCAGAGCACTGTGAGATCGTGATCTCAAACCGTGAGATCATGACCTGAGCCAAAATCATGAGTTGGACGCTTAACTGACTGAGCTACCCAGGCACCCCAAGAAGTATCTGATTTTAAAACCTGGATAAAAACAGTACTTGTTTCTACTAGTCTTCTCCAAATAAAGAAGAGTATCCACACACTTTCCAAAAGGGTTACAACAATTCTCAGTAACCAGTTTATAAACATAGCAGTCCCATAACAATCTTCCTAAACCTATGGTATTAGTATTCTTAAAAAAAAAAAAAAAAAAAAAAATGAGCCAGCATGAACACGTATAGTCTAAACAGGAAAACTGAGAGGTAACTCAAGAACTCACCATCTGTTTCAGAGTTCAGTAACACCTCAGGTTTTTCTTCATTTAAAGGTTTCTCCAGGCCCTCCAACGCAGATAAAAGGTCTGTAACTTCAACTTTCCTATCAAAGACACTATTAACAACGTTACATGCATCTTCTATTCCTAAACAGAGACATGACAAAATACAAAGATATCTAGTTGGTCAGTCTATCCAGAGAAGCACATAACAACTTGATTTGGGTGAGATGTATTCATTTTCTAGAATACCCAGTCTTGAGAGATTTTGCCTCTCTGAAATATTCTCCAAACTGAAAGCTCTACAACATTTATAGGTTTACAATGCTTATATCAGAAAACAAGACACACTGAAATAGTTTACCTTACTAGTTCAACACAGGAAGGTAAACAAAACAACAAAATACCAAAATTATCTCTAAGAAAATAGTGCCATGATGGGGAAACAAAAGGGGGCACTTGGGTGGCTCAGTCAGTTAAGTGTCTGACTTTGGCTCAGGTCTTGATCTCACGGTTTGTGAGCTCGAGCCCCACATCAGGCTCTGTGCTGTCAGCGCAGAGCCAGCTTCAGATCTTCTGGCACTCTCTCTCTCTGCCCCTTCCCTACTCATGCTCGCTCACTCTCTCTCTCTCAAAAATAAATAAACAAACATTTAAAAAAAGGCAGCCCTTTCTGTCTTTATCTAAACATTTGGAAAGAATGACAGTGTTGTTGATGACATGCCAATAATTTGTTGCTTTACTAACTCAAGTGTTATTCATTTATATCTTTTAATCTCCCTTGTATCCAAGTTACAACTGTCTTCTTTATTATGTCCTCCCTATTTTTTCCCCTTCATCATACTTCCTAAAGAGTTCTTTATTAGTCTTTTGAAAGAACCAACTTTTGGTTATATGGATAAGTGCGTGTGTGTGTGTGTGTGTGTGTGTGTGTGTGTGTGTGTGTGTTCTATTTCACTAACTTCAACTTTCCACTTTGTTAGCTCCTGACTAGCACTTTTCAGGGGGATTGTACTGCTCTTTTGTTGTTTATGCTGCTGGTTAGCTCTGTAAACTGAACGTTTAAGATAAATTGTTCTGGAGGCGCCTGGGTGTCTCAGTCGGTTAAGCGTCCCACTCTTCATTTTGGCCCAGGTCATGATCATGTCAGCTGCGCTGACAGCAAGGAGCCTGCTTGGGATTCTGTCCTTCTCTCTCTCTGCTCTTCCCCCCCGTCATATGCACTCTCTCTCCGAAAATAAATAAACTTAAAAAAAGATAAATTATTTTTGATATTTCTTGTTTTCTAATAAAAGCATTTAATGCTATAAAATATCCTGTAAGATTGTTTTGGTCACACTCTACACGATTTGATACATAGTGCTTTCACTGTCATCATTTCTAAAATCTTTCAGGTTTCTTTTATTCTTCCACCAAGGAATTACTTACAAGGCAATTTGTTTTTCATCTTAAAAGCAACACTTTTCCTTTCTGTCACAAATAATTTTAATGTCACAACATCATGGTCAGACTATGTGGTCTGAATGACTTCTGATTTTCAGAATTCACTGAAATTTTTATTTGTGGCTTAAATACATCATCTATTTTTGTGGATATTCCATAAGTATTTGAAAAGAATGTGTATGTTTTTAGCATACAGAGTACTCTAATCTGTTTCTGAAGTCAACTTTGTTAATATTGTCACTTCAATCTCAATCTCTTTCTCAATTTCTTTCAATCCGTCTATTTCAATCTTATCTATTTAGAATTCAGTGTTTACCTGGAAATAGATATAAATATGGTTGTGTTTTATGGGCATTAGTAGAAATCCAACTTATATAAAGCATTCTTTGTTATACACGTATTCCATTTTTTCCTTTCTTCATGGAACCGTATTATTACTGAGGTCTCTCTCTGGTGCAAATGTAAATCTAGTTTACTGTTATGACGTGTATGTATGGACCATATTTTATTCAACCATTTCCCAAATCATGGACTCATAGATTGTTTTCATTTCTTCCCTCCCATAATGTTGCAGGGAGCATCCCTGTACATGTCTCTACAAGAAACTTCTCTGGGCTATTTATCTGACAATAGAATTATTGGATCATAAGAAATATGCATACTGAATTTGACAAGTACTGCTAGATTGCAATCTGGAATGCTGTACCATTTTACCTACTCACTAGCAATTTGTGAGTATTGCCAACTCTCTTCATACACATATTTAGCTATGTGGGTTTCTCCTCCTGTATACTAAGTCTTATATCCTTACTTATTTTTCCAATTGATTTCTTTCTTTCTACTGTTGATTTGCAGAATTCCCTTATATTTGAGATATTAATTTTTTGTTAGTTATCTTGTAATTATCTTCTTCCAGTCTGTTACATGTTTTAGAGTCCTTCATTTACCAGAAATCCTTAATTTTGATGTGATCAAATCCTTTTTTACCCCATGGTTGTGCTTTTGGGGAGTAACATCTTTAAGAAGGCATCCATAACCACAAGGCACAATAGTTTTTCTTGCATTTTCTTCCAACAGCTTTATAGTTTAATCTTTGAGATCCATTTTAACATTCATTTGATTCTTTGAAGGTTATTTTTGTATATGGTATGACATAGGGATTCTACTTCATTTTCTCTGCATTGTAAGGCAATTTTCTCAAATCAGAAGCTAAATAATACATCTTTTCCCCCACTAACTGATGATGTCATTTCTATCACATTCCGAGTTCCCATTAATAGAAGTCTCTACTGGGTTCCATATTGTGATGCACTGGTCTATTTTCACAGGTCTATATTAAAACAGCATTATGCTATGTACTAACATGTGACAAAGCAAGATCTTTATCTTTTTTTTTCCCAAAAGGGTCTTAGCTATTCATAGATCTATAATCTTCTATAATGAATATAGCATTAATTTGTCAAGGTTCCCACCAAACTTATCCTGAGATAGTGAGTGGAACTGCATTCCAAGTACAGATTATTTAGAGAGAATCCACTTATTTCAATACTTCTTTTAAAACCCCAGTTTTAGGACTACAGTTCTCAATCTCAATGTCTGTGGTCCAAGGCTGTTTTTAGTGTCCCCATGATAGAACTGTGCTGAAATTTCAAAACAAACCGAAAAAAGTTAAGCATTTAGCCAGTGTTTTTCACAAGGAGATAGAGAGCAAATGTAAAAAAATATATATATGAAGAAATAAACAAGAAAGATAAGAATACAGAGGGGAAAAGTCATTAGATGTGATTTAAAAAAGCAAACCTGTTACTTTGATTATAAGATGGATAACCCCATCAGCATTAGTGAGGACAAAAGAAAGAATATAGCAATAAAACACATGACAAGGAAGAAAGAGAGACAACAGAAATTTTTTTAAATAATTCAAGAATATTACAGTATGGAAAATATGCATCTATGTGTGAAAACCTAGAGTTTACAACATGAACTGAGTTTAAATGAGAAAATGCATAAAAGGGGGGTTTGGTAGAGTATATATAAAGTCTATATACACACATACCTATACATACACCAACCCCCAAAAATGAAGTTTCTGTTCATATGCATTTTGAATTTCATACTTACTGTGGCACTCGATAAATTCATCACTGTTGTTCAATTCTCTGATGAAATCCTTAAAACTCACCACTTCATCTTTTTTTAAAAAAGAAAAAAAGAAAGAATTTAGGTATTATTGTAAAAAGGACCATTTGATGTTATAACACCAGAGCTATAAACACAAAAATAATGGAGAGGACTGGTAATCCTATTGTGACACATGTGATATGCAGAATAGACCTAAAATAAAGCTGTCAGAGATGCACTTTGAACATCAATTCCTCTGATAAAAACCCGTAAATTGATAGACAAGAAACAACTTTTAATTTCTCTTTTAAAAGATATATGGCAGTATATTTCCTTTGGCATTTAGAGTGAAACTTCTGAAATATGCAAAATTTGTTATTTTAAATTGAAATAATTACTCACCGTTAGGATTAGTGTTATCCAAAGTCTCCTTTATTTTATCATCTGTTAGATAGATTCCAATGGCATTTAAATTTTGCTGAAGTACAGGAATGTCTTTAAGTTCATTTTTGTAAATGTTGATGTTGTAAAATTGATTTTTATTTCCTGGGAAGAGATAATCACCTTCAGTTAGAAAGGAATTTTCATGTTTCTCCTTTATATTTTAATTTTTTTTAATGTTTATTTATTTTTGACAGAGAGAGAGAGAAAGACAGAGCATGAGCTGGAGAGGGGCAGAGACAGAGGGAGACACAGAATCTGAAGCAGGCTCCAGGCTCTGAGCTGTCAGCACAGAGCCTGACACGGGGCTCGAACTCACAGACCGCGAGATCATGACCTGAGTTGAAGTCAGACGCTCAACCGACTGAGCCACCCAGACACCCGTCTCCTTTATATTTAAAAAAAAGTGGGGAAAAAAATCTCCCAAGATATAAAATTATACTTAAGAGAAAAGGCAGTATTTGTATTTATTTATGTACCTACAATAATTTAAAATAGGTGACAATAGGTACACAGAAATGTATAAATATAAGTAAGGAAACTGGGGGAAAGAAACAGAAGAGCAGCAAAAATAAGACAAAAGAGAGCAACAGACAAAGTACATTTCATAAGGTCATATACATTAAATTTTGCAACAATATCAAATGTGCATGCATCTAACAAGAGCCTTCCAAATATAGCAAAAACTTGCAGAATTAAAGGGAGGAATGCATGAACCCATAATCAGAACTGCAGATTTGAAAATCTTGCACTTAGTAATTAATAGAACAACTAGAATAAACATCAGGAAGAATTAAGGGCGCCTGGGTGGCTCAGTCAGTTAAGTGTCTGACTTTGGCTTAGGTCACGATCTCACAGTTCATGAGTTAGAGCCCTGTGTTGGGCTCTGTGCTGACAGCTCAGAGCCTGGAGCCTGCTTTGGATTCTGTGTTTCCCTCTCTCTCTGCCCTTCCCCTGCTCGTTCTCTCTCTCTCTCTCTCTCTATCTCTCTCTCTCTCTCTCTCTCTCTCTCCCTCCCTCCCTCCCTCTCTCTCTCAAAAATAAATATTAAAACAAAAAAAATTTTAATGTTTAAAAAGAATCAGAAATTAGAATATCCAACAAAACTAGCAAACAATCTAACCAAATGATATTTATAGAACACTACCCAACAACTACAGAATATACATTCTTTCAAGTGCACATGGAATATTCACCTAGGTAGACCACATGCTAGTCTTTGAACCAAATCTTAATGAATTTAAAAGAATTTAAATTGTACGAAATAAATTCTCTGACCAAGGTGTATTACATTAGAAATCAGTAACAAGATCCCTAGCACATGTCCAAATATTTGGAAATTAAATAATATAGTTCTTTAATTTTTTTAATGTTGATTTATTTTTGAGAGACAGAGAGAGGCAGAGCGTGGGTGGGAGAGGGGCAGACAGAGAGGGAGACACAGAATCCGAAGCAGCTCCAGGCTCTGAGCTGTCAGCACAGAGCCCGACACGAGGCTCCGACCCAGGAACCATGAGATCATGACCTGAGCCGAAGTTGGACACTTAACCAACTGAGCCACCCAGGTGCCCCTAAATAGTACATTTCTAAATAACTCATGTTTCAAATGAGATATCACAAGGTAAATTAGAAAATATTTTAGGGCGCCTGGGTGGCGCAGTCGGTTAAGCGTCCGACTTCAGCCAGGTCACGATCTCGCGGTCCGTGAGTTCGAGCCCCGCGTCAGGCTCTGGGCTGATGGCTCGGAGCCTGGAGCCTGTTTCCGATTCTGTGTCTCCCTCTCTCTCTGCCCCTCCCCCGTTCATGCTCTGTCTCTCTCTGTCCCAAAAATAAATAAAAAACGTTGAAAAAAAAAATTTAAAAAAAAAAGAAAATATTTTAAATAAGTGATTATCAAATCACAACATATAAAATTTTGTGAGATGCTGTGAAAGTGCTCAGAGGGAAATTTGTAGTTTTAAATGCTGGAAAGGTATAAAATCAGTAGTACAAAAAGTAGTGGTATGAAATTCTTTTTTCTTAATGTTTATTTTTGAAAGAGAGAGAGCGCGCCTGCGAGCATGAGTAGGGGAGGGGCAGAGAGAGATGGAGACACAGAATCCAAGGCAGACTCCAGGCTGGCACGGGGCTTGAACTCACGAGCCGTGAGATCATGACCTGAGCCAAAGTCGGACGCCTAACCGACTAAGTCATGCAGGCACCCCTGAAACTCCTTTTTAAAAAATTCTTTTTTAGAGTTGTATAATACTCTACTGTACATAGAAACTAAAGTTTATTCAACTAACCTCCAATGTTTACACATTAAGTATTTTCATTCTTTTGCCATCTCAAATAATTCTGTAATGAATAATCTTATGTATCTATATTTTCACATTGTTGGAAGGTATCTTCAGGGAAAATTCCTAGAAGCAGGATTGCTGGGTCCAAAGGTAAAGGCATATGTAGTTTTGTTAGACATTGCCAAATTCCCTCCATTAGACTGGTAGCATGTTAAACGCCCACCAGCTATAGGTAAACGTCTTTTTCTCTACAACCTAACAGTTGTGAAGGTTTTCAATTTTTGCCAATCTAATGGGTGAGAAATTGTATGTCCATTTCAATTTGCATATTTCTTATTATGAGTAAAATCAAACATCTCTTAATATGTTCATAAGCCATTTAAGATCTTTTTTATGATTTATATATCCATGACTTTTGCCCATTTTTCTATTTTTCTTCTGTGATATACATTATAGTTTCTACCATATTGTTATTTGTTCTTTGACTTTACCTATGATATTGTATTAATAGATAAAATTGTTTTTTTTTTTAATTTTTTCCAAGATGGATGTCAGAGAGCTTACTGCCTATGTTTTTTCCTAGATTTTTTTTAAACGTTAAAAAAATTTTTTTAACATTTTTCATTTGTTTTTGTGAGACAGAGAGAGAGAGAGAGAGAGAGAGAGAGCGAGCATGAGCCGGGGAGGGGAGGAGAGAGAGGGAGACACAGAATCCGAAGCAGGCTCCAGGCTCCGAGCTGTCAGCACAGAGCCCGACGCCCACAGACCGCGAGATCATGACCTGAGCCAAGCCAGACACTTACCTGAGTCACCCAGGCGCTCCTCTTCCAGGAGTTTTATGGTTTCAGGTCTTACAAGAGCAAGTATTTAATCATAGTCTAAGATAGGAATCCAGTTTCATTCTTTTGCATGTGGTTGTCTAGTTTTCCCAACACCACTTATTGAAGAATCTGTCCTTTCCCCACTATATATTCTTGCCTCGTTTGTCATAAATGAATTGACCGTATATGCAAGGGTTTATTTCTGAGCTCTCTGTTCTGTTCCACTGATGTCTGTTTTTATGCCAATACCATAGAGTTTTGATTACTATACTTTTGTAATAAAGTTTGGAATCAGAAAGTATGATGGCTCCAGCTTTGTTCTTTCTCAAGATTGCTTTGGCTATCAGGGTTTTCTATGGCTCCATACAAATTTTAGGATTGTTTGTTCTAGGTGTGAAAAATGCCATTGGAATTTTGATAGGGATTGCATTGAGCCCGTATATCGCTTTGGGTAGTATGGACATTTTAACATTATTAATTCTTTGACTCCACAAGCATGGAATATCTTTCCATTCATTTGCATCATCTTCAATTTCTTTCTTCAATGTCTTATAGTTTTCAGTGTACAGGTCTTTCACCTCCTTGGTTAAATTTATTCTTAGGTATTTTATTCTTTTCAATGCAATTGTAATGGGATAGTTTTCTTAATTTCTTTCTGATAGTTTATTAGCAAATAGAAATGCAACTGGTTTTTCTATTTGATTTCATATGGTGCAACTTTACTGAATTTGTTTATTAGTTCTAACAGTTTTTTTTTAATAGGGCCTTTAGGGTTTTCTACATATAATATTGTGTTATCTGCAAATAGTAACAGTTTTATTTCTTTCTTTCCAATTTGGATGACTTTGTTTCCTTTTCTTGCCTAATTGTTCTCGGTAGGACTTCCAATACTATGAACACAAGTTGAGTAAAAGTAGTGAGAAAAATTACGGCATAGGGAATATAGTCAATAACACTGTAATAACATTTTATTGTGACAGATGATAACTACACTTATCATGGTGAGACGTGAGCAATACATAGAATTATTGAATCACTATGTTGTATGCCTGAAACTAATATAACATTTTATGTAAACTATATTTTAGTAAACAAAACAAAACAAAAAAACTGGCAAGAATAGGCATCCTTGTCTTGTTCCTGATCTTAGAAGAAAAGCTTTCAGTTTTTCCCCATTGAGCATATATGTGGCCTTTCGTATATGGCCTTCATTAAGCTGAGGTATGTTTCTTCTGTACACACTTTGTTGAGAGGTTTTTTTTAATCATAAATGGATGTTATCTATCATAAATTGATGTTTGGCAGTTTCTATCAATTTAAATATATATCCCAGCAATCCCATTTCTAGGTATTCAACTAGGAGAAATGAAAATATATGTCCACACAAATACCTGTACATAAATATTTATAGCAGCTTCACTCATAATCACCAAAACCCAGGAAACTTCAATAGTTTATCAATTGGTAAATATACAAACATTACATTCATGTAATGGAATAATACTCATCAATAAAAATAAACACACTGCATGCAAAAAGTTGATGAATGTAAAGTATAATATGCTATGTGAAAGAAGCCAGACTCAAATGAGCTTCATATGTTATGATTCCATTTACATGACAACCTAGAAAAGGCAAAACTTTAGAGTCAAAGAATAGATCAGGGGTCACCAGGAATGAGGGTTAGCGAAATGGATGGACTACAAAAGGACACAAAGAAACTTCTGTGGTGATACAGTCTATGTGCTGTTTAGTAATGGTTACATGACATTATTTTTAAGAATTCAAAAAACAATATACCTAAAAAAAGGTGAATTTTACTACACGCAAGTTATACTGCAATAAATATAAATTTGCTCCTCAAAAATATAGTCAAGAGAGTAGTTGAGAATACATAAAAACAGAAAAGATAGGTATAAAATCCACTTTGCTAGGTTGGTCAAAAGTTTTAAAGTTGTCTTCTTTTTATTTTTCAAATTTTTATTCAAATTCTAGTTAGTCAACATATAGTGTACTATTGGTTTCAGTAGAATTTAGTGATTCATCACTTACATATGACACCCAGTGTTCAACGTAACAAATGCCCTCAATACCCATCATCCTTTTAGCCCATCCCCCGCCCACCTCCTTCCACCAACCCTCAGTTTGTTCACTATAGTTAAGACTCTTCATATGGTTTGCTTCTCTCTTTCCCCCACCTTCCCCTATGTTCATTCGTTTTGTTTCTTAAATTCCACATGTGTGAAATCATAGGTATTTGTCTTTCTCTGCCTGACTTATCTCACTTAGCATAATCCAGTCTGGTTCCATCCACATTGTTGCAAATGGCAAGATTTCATTCTTTTGATGGCTGAGTAATATTCCATTACATATACATATACATACACCATAACTTCTTTATTCATTCATCAATCCATGGACATTTGGGTTTTTCCCATAATTTGGCAATTGTTGACAATGCTGCTATAAACATCAGGGTGCATGTGGCCCTTCAAATTAGTATTTGTATACCTTTTGTGTAAATACCTAGTAGTGAAATTGCTGGGTCATAGGGTAGTTCTATTTTTAACTTTTTGAGGAAACTCCATATTGTCTTCCACAGTGGCTGCACCAATTTGCATTCTAAAAATTATTTTCTCATTGTTTATAATATTCTAATAAATTCAGGTCAGATATACCTAGTGAATAATCTCAGAGAACAGTATATAATCTAATATTTTTCTAGCACTATCAAAGTAAAACCACCCATAACTTTGAGTTTGGGGTAAATTTAGCAGTCTTTGCCATATAATTCAAACACAAGTTATATAAACTAATACTGTATTGTTTTATCTTTAAAAAAATTTAATGTTTGTTTATTTTTGAGAAAGAGAGAGACAGGGAAACCGAGAGCGAGTGGGGGAGGAGCAGTGAGGGAGGGAGACACAGAATCCGAAGCAGGCTCCAGGCTCTGAGCTGTCAGCACAGACCCTGATGGGGGGCTCCAACTCACAGACCACAAGATCATGACCTGAGCCGAAGTCTGACGCTTAAACAACTGAGCCACCAAGGTGCCCCTATATTGTTTTATCTTTATATTGTTTCTTACTTACCTGTGCTTTATCTAATCCTGTGTGTTTTTTAAAAGATGTTTTAAAAAACATCTTTTTTTTGAAAACATCTTTGTTTGTTTGTTTGTTTACTATTTTAGGGAGAGAGAGAGCACAAGCTGGGGAGAAGGATGAAGGGAGAGAGGAAATCTTAAGCAGGCTTCATACTCAGCGCGAATGGATGCAGGTTGAGCCCATGACCCTGGAATCATGACCTGAGCCGAAGTCAAGAGTCAGTTGCTCAACCAACTGAGTGACACAGACGCCCCAATCCTGTGTTGTTTTAACATGAAAACCACTGCCTGTCCTTCCACACAGAGCCAGTAGATACATATTAAGTGGAACTCACCTGAGGCTTTAGGCATGTTCAATGTATCACAGAACTTAATAAAAAAATTCTTCAAAGGTAATCTTGCCATTTTCTGTAATGCAAAGTAAAATGTAGATGAAGGAATTACTGCTTCTGAATTAATCTGTCAGCAGTTAATAGTCAAGTTATAACAAAGGTGAAAAGCCCGGGGGTCAGCCTGTACTGTTCCTTCTTCCTTAACTTCTGCATACATATGATTATCAATTTCTATTCAATTATTTCCAAATACTGCTTGAATATATCACTATATTAGTTAATGCCTATGCTATTACAATAGCATTGCTAAAAATCTATCGCATCAGTCTCATTTCTCTCCATTTATTTTAAACAATGCAGCAAGAGAGGTCTTTCTCTTTAAAAAAAAAATCTGGTTACTCCTCTGAATAAAACCCTTCAGTAGCTCCTACTTGTCCAAAAACTACAAAAGCAAAACAAAACAAACACACGGTGGGCAGGCAAAGAGGCTATAGGCCAATATTCCTTACAAATGTGTTAACATCTAAGTGAAATTCTAGAAAATAGGGTTTAGCAGTATAAGCAGAAACTAAAGTTCTAGATACCTTTAGGACATGCATTTTCACTGAGGGTGATAGGCTTTCAGGAAGGAAAACAGGTTCTTGGAGGGGAAAAAATCTTAGCCATTACAATGGTTTGTGGCCACAGTACATAAGCAAATATTTATTTTTGGCATTAAACATTCATAGCGTGTGGGATGGTGAAAAAGACAAAAATGTCTAAAAAGTCTCCTTAGGGGAGTGATATTTTTTTTTAAAGGTTAAGAAACACTACTTTTAGGATAATGGTAACCACCTAAATTTACTCTGGAGAAATCTAAGAAAAAGGCTTAGAAATCCATAGGACCAAAGATGGCATCTTGATGTGGAACTCAGTGCACAGAATTTGGTGGTGAAGGAAAAGAAAGAAGCAGTTAAAGATGAAGTCCCTACTAAACAGTATCAAAATGTCAGAAGGCTCACTACCCCCACCTCCCACCCTCTGCCCCAAAGGTGCCATTAAAGTAAACGGACTTCATTTACTTCAGTAGAAACTGAAGACAGAGCTCCACACTGAATGTGCCACCCAACACCCTCAACTCTTTCAACAAATCAGGATAGAAATGGACAAAGGAAGATCTGAGATGGGAGCCAACAACTCAGAAAATAGACTGTGTAGAAAGACCAAGTCAGCTCCAAAATAAAGACTCAAGTAAAGTAAAGGTACACAAGGTAGAATGGATATGACAAACTATAGTAAGGGACATAAAGGATAGACATGAAAAGAACCAAAAGGAAAAAAAAAAAAAAAAAAAAGGAGGGGGAGAGAGAAAAGGAAGAAAAAAAAAAAAACCCAATGCAAAAAAAAAAAAAAAAAAAAGTAGAAAAGTTTACAGCAGAAGTGACAGAGCCCAGAAATAAACCCCACATATGCTCAACTAATATTTGACGAGGCAGCCAAGAACATTCAATGGAGAAAGGATGGTCTCTTCAACAAATGGTGTTGGGAAACTGAATAACCACTTGGGATACTCCCCAAAATTACCTCAAAATGAATTAAAGATTTAATTGTAAGATCTGATACTGTAAAGAAAACATAAGGAAACAGCTTTCAGACATTGGTCTTGGCAATGATTTTTTGGACATGACACCAAAAGCACAAACAACAAAAGCAGAAATCAACAAGTAGAACTAGATGCCATTTAAGATTTTTCTTTTTTTTAATGTTTATTTATTTGTGAGAGAGAAAGACACAGAGCATGAGCAGGGAGGGGCAGAGAGAGAGGGAGACACAGAAACTGAAGCAAGCTCCAAGCTGTCAGCACAGAGCCCGACATGGTGCTTGAACTCAAGAATCATGAGATCAAGACCTGATGTCGAAAGCTTAACTGGCTGTAGTCGGACGCTTAACCGACTGAGCCACCCAGGCACCCCAGAACTACATTCAACTTAAAAACTTTTGTACAGCAAAAGAAACAATCGGCAAAATGAAAAGGCAACCTACAGAATGAGAGAAAATATTTGCAAACCATATATCTGATAAAGGATTATTATCCAAAATATATAACAAAGAATTCACACAGCTCAATAACAAACAAGCAAATGAACTATTTTAAAAATGGGCAGAGCAATAGAATAGGCATTTTCCCAAAGAAGACATCCAAATGACCAACAGGTGCATGAAAAGGTGTTCAACATCACTAACCATCAGGGAAATGCAAATCATAACCACAATGAGATATTGCTCAAACCCGTTAGAATGGCTATCATCAAGAAGACCGGAGATAAGGATTTGTGATGATGTGGAGAATGGGAACCCTCATACACTGTTGGTGGCAATGTAGATTGGTGCAGCCACTATGGACAATAGTATAGAAATTCCCCTCAAAATTAAAAATAGAACTACGATATGAACCATCAATTCCCCTTACAAGTGTATATTCAAAGGAAACGAAAACAGGATCTTGAAGACATACTCCTGTGTCTATTTCAGCATTATTCACAATAGCTAAAATATGGAAACAATCTAAGTGCTCATCAACAGATGAATAAACAGAGGTAGTGTGAAAATAGACAACAGAGTATTTTTCAGCCATGAGAAAGAGAGAAATCCTGTCATTTGCAACAAGATGGTAGGATCTTGAAGTCCTTATGCTTAGAGGAGATAAGCCAAAGACAAATGTTGTATATATCGCTAATATGTGGAATCTAAAAAAGCCGATCTCACAGAAAGAGAGCAGAATGGTGGTTACCAAGGACTTAGGGGGTGGGGTGATTGGGGAGATACTGTTAAAAAGTACAAATTTGCAGTTAAAATGAATAAATTCTGGAAATCTAATGCTGTGCTGATCTAATACTGTATTACATAATTGAAAGTTGCTAAGAGACTAGATCTTAAATGTTCTCACCACAAAAAAAGAAATTGTGATAATTACGTGATGTGATAGAGGTGTTAGATAACATTACAGTGATAATTATATTGCAATATATAAATGTATCAAATCAACACATTGGACACTCTAAACTTACATAATGTTATTATATGCCCATTCTATCTCAATTTTACAAAAAGGAAAAGAAAAACTCTGTGGAGGTGGAGTGGGGGGAAAAAAAAGCTCTAAGTCACTAATATTGAGGATGAAAATGAAGGTATCATTACAGATGAAGCAGAAATCAAAAAAGATAAAAAGCAGATGTCAAGGACAACTTTATCCAATACATTTGAAAAGTCAGATGAAGTGGACAAATTCCTATAAAGACACAGCCTGCCAAAATTGACAGGAAAATAGAATATTTTCTTGGTAATACCATACAATTTCAGAAATTAAATCAATAGTCCAGAATTTTTCCATAAATAAAACTCTAGGCCCATAAGGCTTCACCTGTGAGTTCTGCTTAACATTTGAGGAAGAAAAAAAATCTCTTACAGAGAATAGGAAAGTAAAGAATATTCCCCAACTCTTTTGAAAACGTAACAAAAATGATATTCAACAATACCAGTCATTAAAATAACGCAGTTATTTTGTACATTTATAAACATCTGCTTCCTTGAGCCAATGCCGCAGGCAACACCCCCTGAGGTATTCCTGGATATCAGCATAGTTTACCTTCCAAAGGGTTAACACGTGGCGAAGGGCCTCACGGACTCTGTTGTACTCTGTGCATGGCATTCTGACTGAATACTGCCCGTGCCAGTCAGTTCACAAAGTGACCTCATCTCCCAAGTACCACCACCCACAGGGATAAAGTAGGCCCAGACTCACCCATCTGTTCAGTTTCACAGAGCTCAGGCTTGGCACACTATGGTGGCACTGGTGCTCACCAGTCATCTCACTGCAGCGCCCCCCCCCCCCCCCCCCAGGGTGCCCTCCATTGCTGTATATCCCATCCATACATCTCCCATCCCCACTGGTAGATGATGGCCTTTACAACTAGATGCATTCAGACTACTAACCATGTTCAGGTCCATGTCTTAATACTTCATCAAGTAAAACATTAGCTGCATGAAAGTCATTGTTCATCAATAATGCCTTGAGGCTAGAGACATCAATTAGATCATTCTGGAGAATTTGAATAGTAATGAAGAGTAGCTGTGTCACTGAGAAAAAAAAAAAAAGAGCAAAAACGTGCTTCAACAGCAGAAATAAGAGTACATTGTTCACTTTCACTTAATGGGCTTGAGTTGCATAAAAGAACTTTACATGAAATTACTAGTAGTTTTAAAAACCATTGTGTAGGGGCGCCTGGGTGGCGCAGTCGGTTAAACGTCCGACTTCAGCCAGGTCACGATCTCGCGGTCCGTGAGTTCGAGCCCCGCGTCAGGCTCTGGGCTGATGGCTCGGAGCCTGGAGCCTGTTTCTGATTCTGTGTCTCCCTCTCTCTCTGCCCCTCCCCCGTTCATGCTCTGTCTCTCTCTGTCCCAAAAATAAATAAAAAATGTTGAAAAAAAAAAAAAAACAAAAAAAAAAAACAAAAAAAACCATTGTGTATTGTAACAGCTAGCAGTTACTGAACACTAAGTGCTGGAGACTCTTCTGAGTACTTCTACTTTACCTACTTAAGTCTATTATTACCTATAATAATTCCAAGATAGGCATTATTATCCCCATTTTTCAGATGAAGGAATTGAGGTTAGTGAGATTTAAAAAAAAAATTTAATGTTTATTTATTTTTGAGAGAGACAGACAGACAGACAGACCACGAGCGGGGAAGGGTCAGAGAGAGACAAAGATGCAGAATCTGAAGCAGGCTCCGGGTTCGGAGCTGTCAGCACAGACTCCAACGTGGGGCTCAAACTCACTAACCGCGAAATCATGACCTGAGCTGAAGTTGGGCGCTTAACCAACTGAGCCACCCAGGCGCCCCGAGGTTTGTGAGGTTAAGTGATTTACTAAAGAATACACTGGTATTAAGTGGCAGGGCCAGGATTCAAATCCAGGCACGATATTTCCAAAGCCCATGCTCTTAACTACTGTGCCTTTCAAGTAGACGTATGTAACTGGTCAACCATGATGCCTACAGCTACATAATACTTCATATGTGGACCCTGAAATAATTGTGAAGCATTACAAAGAAGTTTACATCAAAACTTTATTGCCTTATTTCACTTAAAGTTATGTTACAGAGACAAAATAAGAAGAAGAAGAAGGTGCTGTTTCTGTAAGTCGTGCTCTTTATATTTATCTTATAGCCCCACAAATCTTGACAGCCTTGGTCACTTTCCAATGCCTTCAAACAGTTGTGGTTGTTGATGCTGTTTAATTTAATCCACATTTTACTAGCTGTTCTCAGCAGGAGGGTTGGTTTCACATAAGCTACTCCATCATAGTCAGAAGTAGAACCAGGTAACTCAAGCTTTATAGGTAAATTTGATGCCCTGCTCTGGTTGAAAATTACTGTTTAGGTTATTACTTTACTACAAAGCTATAGTGATTAAGACCATGTGGCATAAGAATAAATAAAAATCAATGGAATGGAACTGGGAGTCTAGAAATAAATCCATACATTTCTGATCAATTGATTTTTTACAAGGATGGCAAAACCATTTATTTAAGGGGGAAAAGAATGATCTTGTCAACAAATGATGCTGGGGTAACTGGCTATCTGCATGCCAAAGAATTAAAGTGGACTCCCATCTCACACCACATACAAACATTAACTCAAAATGAATCAAAGATTGAAATTAAAAGGCTAAAACTATAAAATTCTTAGAAGAAAACATTAGTATAAATCTTAATGATCTTGGATTATGTTTAGACATGATATCAAAAGAAGTGACAAAAGAAAATATAAACTGGATTTCACCCAATTTAAAAACGTTTGTGCTTCAAAGGACACCACCAAGAAAGCGAAAAGACCCATAAAATTAGAGAAAAGATTTGCAAATCATCTATCTGATAAAGCTATAGTATCCAGGACATAAGAACCCTAACAACGTGACAAATAACCCAATTTTAAAATAAGCAAAGGGTACATATCTCTAAATGGCCAGTAAACACATGTAAAGATGTTCAAAGTTATTAGCCATCAGAAAAATGCAAAACAAAACCACGGTGAGATACTTGTGAGACTAGGCTAGAATAAAAAAGACAGACAATGTAACAAGTACTGACAAGGATTTAAAAACTTTTTTTTTTATTTTTTAATGTTTTTATTTATTTTTGAGACAGAGACAGAGCATGAACGGGGGAGGGGCAGAGAGAGAGAGGGAGACACAGAATCGGAAGCAGGCTCCAGGCTCTGAGCCATCAGCCCAGAGCCTGACGCGGGGCTTGAACTCACGGACCGCGAGATCATGACCTGAGCCGAAGTCGGACGCTTAACAACTGAGCCACCCAGGCACCCCAGTACTGACAAGGATTTAAAGAAATGTACAATGCTGTTGGGAATGTAAAATGGGGCAGCTGCTTTGGAAAATGTTCCAGCAGCTCCTCAAGTTGAATGTAAAGTTACCACGTGACCCAGCAGTTCCATTCCTAGGTAGGTACCTGAGAGAAATGTAAATGTACGTCCACACAAAAACCTGTACTCAAAAAAATGTACACATGTTCATAACAGCATTATTCTTAGTGGCCAAAAAAGGGAAACAACCCAAATGTCTATGAACTGATAAATGGCCAAAGAAAATGTGGTATAACCACAGAATATTATTCTACCACGAAAAGGAATAAAGTACTCATTTATGTTATAATGCAGGTGAACCTTAAAAACAGTATGCTGGGGCGCCTGGGTGGCTCAGTCGGTTGAGCGGCCGACTTCAGCTCAGGTCATGATCTCATGGTTTCGTGGGTTCGAGCCCCATATCGTGCTGACAGCTCAGAGCCTGGAGCCTGCTTCAGATTCTGTGTCTCCCTCTCTCTCTGTCCCTTCCTCGCTCTCTCTCTCTCAAAAATAAACATTAAAAATTAAAAAAAAAAAACAAACAACAGTATGCCAAATGAAAGAAGCCAGACACAAAAAGCCACAAATTATATAATTCTAGTTATATGATGTTCAAAAATCAACACAGATAGAAAGCAGACTAGTGGTTGTCAGTGGCTGGGGAGAGTGGGGAAATAAGCACTACAGGGTACAGGGGTTTTTTTGACGTGATGAAAATGTCCCAGAAGTAGAGTGTGATGGTTGCACAACTTTGTGAATATACCAAAAACCACTGAATTGAACACCTTAAAAGGATGAGATTTGGGGCTCCTGGGTGGCTCAGTCGGTTAAGCAGCCGACTTCGGCTCAGGTCATGATCTCGCGGTCCGTGAGTTCGAGCCCTGCATCAGGCTCTGTGCTGACCGCTCAGAGCCTGGAGCCTGTTTCAGATTCTGTGTCTCCCTCTCTCTCTGACCCTCCCCCGTTCATGCTGTCTCTCCCTGTCTCAAAAATAAACATTAAAAAATTTTTTTTTTTAAAAAAAGGATGAGATTTTATGGTACGTGATTTATATCTCAGTAAAAATGTACATTTGATAAATAATGCCATTGATTATAAAGGTGTTCTAATTTTAGAGATATTCAAACGTGAAGAAAAAAAGACATTTGTTTCCCCAACGCATTTAGAAATACATTGTTGGCAGGGGTGTCTGCATTTGCGGAGAGTTCTTTGGTAGGTGTTCTCTGTAGACATGGGCGTTTAGGGAAAGATGCTGGTGTTGAAATGGTTTCCCTAATTTCAAGGAGCACGAGAGGAACTTTGGGGACAAAGACCAAGCAATTGTCTTTATGCAGCAGGGGCAAAATGATGTGGTTAGGCCACAGAAATGACATGGTAGTAAGAATGATACAGGGATTAATGGCCCAAGCATTTAAAGAAACTAGATAGATGAAGCTAAGATTTCTATAAATGAAATCAATGGCCAGTCCATTTGGGTAAACCTGAAAACTCCAAAGGCCTGTCTTGAGACAGCACAGAGGGTAGTGGTCCTTCACCCAATTTCCACACCTGATTTAATTCATAGATCCAGAACCCCTTGAGTGAAGAAAAATTTATCTCCTCTTGAGGAAGGACTTTATATTAACAGCAAAGGTATTTACTGTGTATCTTCTTCGACCCTGTTTTATTTCTTTTCCCTCCTTTATAACTTTGTCCCATTTTCACTTGTTTTTTTTTTTTTTTTTTTTATATCGCATAAGCTGCTTGAAATCCTTTTTGACACTATAGAGACTACAAATTAAACACTTGAAATCCATTTAGTGATTTTTTTTAAATGTGATTTCATTATCTTTATTTTACAGTCACTTCTTTAAACTGGAAGTATTCACTTACCTACGGACTCTTTGAAAGGTGGACTTCCTTTAATTCTTTCAAAGAAATCTTTTAAATTCACCTCATTATTATCCGGAAATATCAAAATCAAGCATATTGTCATTAAAACCCTGATACTCAGTCAGTACACAAAATAAAGGCTCTGATTAACAATACCTAAAATCTCATTCTACCTTATTTTCTCTCTCAAATGGCTGAAACTATTTCAATGTAATTTTTCATACTTTCAGGAACCACACCTATTGATCAGTTAATGATATTAATAGTTCACTTTTTTTGACTTCTTACTCAAAAGTAAGAACTTAAAATAACTTTTGAGTTCCTTATGTATACTAAGTATCCTTTTATGATGCTTCACATTTATTAACTAAAATATGCACAAGAATTCATTCTATAACATGCTTGATGTGCCTATCCTTAAAAGATGAAAGCAAAGAGAAATTAAATAACTTGTCTAGGTCACAAGAGCCAGAAAGTGCTCGAGGCTGTATTTGAACTAAGGCAGTCTAAGGCCAGAGGTGACAATGTTAACTATTGGGACACACACACACACACACACACACACACAGGAAATAAAATGCAGTAATGTAACCACAGCAGAAAATATAGGGCTATACCTACAATGAAAAGACTTTAACTTATAACAAAATGGCAAGCTGGGTAGCACAGGAATGATTACAAATTCCTAAAGATGCTGTATGAAATACTTTATTCTATAAATGCATTATCAAGTTGTATGAAAAGGAAATAATAAAACGTTAAGTGGGCACAGAGATCCAGAGGGGAAAACCAAGTGAATACTAAGCCTACAGCTATTTGGGGATACATATTAGATCCAAAAGCAGCAAGGTGCTTGATTTAAATGTTCATGCATATTCATAAAAGAAATCTTGGGTCCTGCTACACGGAGAGTTTGAATTTAGATACCAAATGAAACTGGGATGCTTAAAGAATTTCAATCCAGTGAAAGGGAGATTAAAATATTATATTCACTGGCCCATGTAAACACCAGGGTGACCTAAATCTTCCCAATTTTGAGAGGCAGTGGGTAAAAAAGATCACCTGTGAAAAATCTCCTGCAACTCATGTGGGCTTAGGGTCTAAATTTATACCACTCTCATGATATGAAAAACTCCAGGTCAAAACATAAAAATTGATTGAGGTCAATAATAATCTATGGCAAAAGCAATAACCAATCAATGCTGGGGAGGTACTCTTAAACCTAAGACATGCTCATGGGATTCCCATAGAAAAAACAAGCTGGTTAAGATAAACCCCAAATAAAAAGCCACCTAAAACTGGTAAAACTCACCAGCTTCTAGAAGTATTCCCACACGATTTGACACTTAAGAGTGGATGTAAATAGGAAAGGAGATCAAGTTCACAATACATGAAGTCAAAGATGGAAAACAAAGATAAATATGTGACCACTTGGAAACAATGATCAAGACTAAATAATTATTCTTCTGAGATGTAATGAAACCTTGGGTATTTCCTTTGGTTAAAAAAGCAGAATGGGACAAGCAAAATAAAAGGTGAAATTGGGTCTCCTCTGAAGAAAGACTGCAGATCAAAATGAAGCTGCTGATGTCATGTCTTTGTTTTATTACATAATGGTATTTTCCCACCCATGCTTACAAGAAATGAATGCTAATTATCTAAATAAGCATATGTAGAGTATGAACAGATAGATACGGTCAGTAAATAAATTAGCAGACTATTTTGGCTCTAATTTATATCAACCTAGGCCTCACTGCGACTGCCTTTAGCATTTTACCTCCATATAAAACACTCTAAAACTGGTTCCTATAAACAGGAAAAAATGAGCAGAATCTCAAGCCAAAAAAAATGCTCACCACCGATGTCACAATATTTAAGGGCTTCACTGACGTCCTCCTCAGCTAAATTAACATTCAAACTTTTCAGGGCATGCTCCAAGTTACGTATGCCAATCTTGCCATTATCAACACTTGTCAAGATATAAGCAGCTTCTTTAACTGCTACAAAGATAAATAAATATATATAAGATACTATTATTTTAAAAAATGCAAAATAGTTTGCCCAGAGTCCACTATAGGTGAACTCTCAATTTAAGTATATATATTTAACTAAAATCTCTGCAGAAAAAAAGCAAAGTATTTTCTACTTGTAACTGACAACCTATTTATTTCAAGCAGCATTTAAAAAAATTAAGGGCGCCTAGGTGGCTCAGTCGGTTAGGCATCCAACTTCAGCTCAGGTCATGATCTCATGGTTCCTGGGTTTAAGCCCCGCATTGGGCTCTGGGCTGAAAACTCAGAGCCTAGAGCCTGCTTCAGATTCTGTGTCTCTCTTTCTGCCCCTCTTCCACTTGTCCTCTCTCCCTCTCTCTCTCTCTCTCTCTCTCTCTCTCTCTCTCTCTGTCTCTTAAAACTAAACATTTTAAGAAAAGAAAAAATTAAACCAAAAAATTATATGCAGAATATGATGGGTTACCTGAATCCACTCATCCATTAAATACTGAGTAAGCTGTGACCCTTTCTTAAATAATAGTAACATCCTGTACATGTAGATCTAAAGACTTCTATCAACTGATGAAATAAACGAAAAAAAAATGCTAAAATTTGAGATTAAAGCTCTTGATCTCCAGGGCCACTACCAGTCTATATTGTGCTTTTGTGTGAATTGAAAAAAGGCACCCCTCTCTATGTATCAATTACAAAGAGGCATACCTTCCTCTAGGTAGCTGCAATCTAGCATTGGTGGTCCTAGCCTGGAGAGCACAGTGGAATGTAGAATGCATTTCAGTCTCTACTTGTACCCTCTCAACCAGGCATCTTTGTGCAAGCACAACCCATACAACCAAATGTAGTCCTGTTGATACCACACCAATTTAAAATATAAAACATGATCATTACTGGGAGTTTCAATTTTTTGTCAATACCATTTCTCACCCCATTTCTCTCTCAACCCCAAAACGAAGTTGTCATGTATGTTTCCACAGTCCGAAAATCGTTGCATTATACTAACAGATCTAAACCTTCAGTTGGAAAGAATACCATAATACCATTTTAGACCTATATTCATTTTTACTAACATTTATCTTATAGCTACTAAGACCAACAATGAAAATTTCAGCCCTCTTAAAGAGTTTCCTTTAAATTCCTTGAAGACAGGGACTGAATTTGTCATGTCTGTAAATAAAATTATAATACATTATATAGTTGGTACTATGAGAAAAATGTGTGCCAGATATGAGCACTGAGCACTCAGATATAAAGCACTGAGACAGTTCACCTAACCTATAACTCTGAAAAGTCTTATGGGTTGAGGAGTGATGTTTGAGCTGAGTTTGGGGGGAAAATGTGAATTTGTTTGACAGAAAATATACAGAAAGGAAACAGCACATGCAAATATACGGAACCAAAAGCACATGGAAGATATGGAACCAATTTAAATTATAATAAGTAATATGGTTACAGAATAAATACAAATGCAGAAGTGATGAGAGATGAGGCTAATGAGATAAGAAGACAGATTTATTGTCATTCTTTAATTCCATAAATATTCACAATTATATAAGTCAATAATA
The DNA here is from genome assembly GCF_046562875.1 of Panthera onca. Lineage (NCBI taxonomy): Eukaryota > Metazoa > Chordata > Mammalia > Carnivora > Felidae > Panthera > Panthera onca. The sequence goes on along the minus strand of NW_027675814.1, from coordinate 222,015 downwards.
TAAAAGATTTGAAACAATGCCTAGCACAGTAAATATCATCTAATATTAGCTATTCAATTAGCTATTAATAAGGGGCTTCTGAAAGCCAAAATTGTGCTAGGATCTGGAGAAACAATGCTAGGACTTGTAGCAAAATGGAAACATGGTTCTTGGCCCAATGATGCTTCCAGGCACGTAAGAAAAAGAATCATTAACCAAATAATCAAAAATATGACTAGAAAACAACCAGATTTTAACATGGGCAGAAGACCTAAATAGACATTTTTCTGAAGAAGACATACAGATGGCCAACAGACACACGAAAAGATATTCATCACCAATCTCAGGGAAATGCAAATCAAAATAACAATGAGATATCACCTTACACGTGTCAGAATGACTAAAATCAAAAACATAAGAAGTAACAAGTGCTGGCGAGGACGTGGAGAAAAAGCAGCCCTTGTGCAATGTTGGTGGAATGTAAATTGGTACAGCTGATGTGGAAACAGTATGGAGGTTCCTCAAAAAGTAAAAACAGAAATACTATTTGACCCAATAATTCCACTACTGGGTATTTACCCAAAGAGAACAAAAACACTAACTCAAAAAGGTATATGCACCCCTATATGTTTATTGCCGCATTATTTACAACAGCCATGATATGGAAGTATCTCAACTATCTATCAATAGGTGAATGAATAAAGATGTGGTATATTATGGAATTTGACAAAACCATGGAAAAGAATGAGATTTTTTTTGCCATTTGCAACAACATGGATGGACCTAGAGGGTATTATACTAAGTGAAATATGTCAGACTGAGAAAGACAAACACCATATGATTGCACTCATATGTGGAATCTAAAAAACAAATAAAAAAAAGAAAAGCAAAATCAGACCTATAAATACAGGAACAAACTGATGGTGGCCGGAGAGAAAGGGGGATAATGGGTAAAAGGGGTAAAGGAGAGTAGGAGATACAGGTTTCCAGGAATGTAATGACTATGTCATGGGAATAAAAGGCACAGGAAAGGGAATATAGTCAGTGATATTGTAATATTGTTGTATGGTGACAAATAGCTATGTTTGTGGTGAGCATAGCAAAATGTATAGAGAATCACTACACCTGAAACGAATATAACATTGTGTGTCCACCGTACTCAAATAAAAAAAGTTTAATGAGAAATTATATTATTTTGGTCTTAATGAATTAAGATAATTCAAAGTTCTCTAATATTTTTGCTACTTTTTTTCCTAAGTAAGCTCTACACCCAACATGGGGCTTGAACTCATGACCCTGAGGTCAAGAGTTGCATGTTCTACCAACTGAACCAGTCAGATGCTCCTACTTTTGTCACTATATAAGCTAAAATATATTGAGCATTTCTAGTGTCATTTAAAAAAATATTAATGGGTATTTATAGTATGAAGTAAATGCTATGAAAAAGACATAGTTTAATGAAAGCTTATAATAAAAGAAGCTGACCTCGACTAGCAGATAATGACAGGCTCCCTAGAGGAAATTGACATTCATTCAATTTTTTTTTTAATGTCTATTTTTGAGACAGAGAAGGAGACACAGAATCTGAAGCAGGCTCCGTGCTCTGAGCTGTCAGCACAAAGCTCAGCACAGGGCTCAAACTCACAGACTACGACATCATGACCTGAGCCAAAGTGAGACACTTAACCAACTGAGTCACCCAGGCACCCCATCACTCATTTGAAAGATGAGTAAACATTAACTAGGCAAAGAGTGTCAGGGAAAACTATTCCAGGGAACAAAATACGCAAAAGCTTTGTAGTTGGAGTTCTAAGGAAATGAAAGAAAGCCATTGTACTTGAAAATGCAGAAAGCAAGGGTAATGGTACAAAATTATACCAGAGAGCTAGGACATGCAGGATTTTGATCTTTAACAACAATGAAAAATGTTTAAAGAGTTGAAAATAGGGGGACATCACACAATCAGATTACTTTTTTGAAAAAAAAAAAATTACTCTGGCTGGAGTGGGAAGAATGGACTAGGAATCCATTGGCACCTGGCAATGATCCTAAAAAATAACTCCTTCATAGGGAATGCTTTCTTGTATACATATATAAAGTCCTTACCATCTGCTGTTGGTAGTTTCAGATTTGAAGACAAAGCCTCTTTCCTAAAGTCTGCAAATTTAAATAGAGAGATTATGCCATAAGGAACAGCATCCTGATTTTACCCAGTTTGGAAGAAAACCAATGGATAAATTACATACTTCATTTCTCAATAACATTTAGCATTGACCATCCCCTTCTTCTCAAAATCCTCCACTAGCTTCCAGAATAACGTTCTCTACTCATCTTCCTCTTACTTCTTAGACTCCATGGATTCGTCAAGCTCCACCAAGCTTCTTAAATGTGGCTGAGATTCTAAAGTTACAAATGCTTCCTTTATCCCTAAGAGAACAGCTTAATCCCCAGGCTCATATATTCAATAACGTGTTTAATTATTAGTCTGAATTGTCCTTTTTTAGTCCTGCCTGCCTACCTATCTATCTAATTCTGGAGCTTTTCCTAAGGACAAGGTGCAGTTATACGCTTCATCCTATACATTTTCTACACAAATGCAAATTGATACAGAGATCTATTTGAGGGACAAGTGATAGAAACAAAATATGTCCATTTGCATAGATGGACCACATCGCAGTTAGAGAGCAGTTTAGAATAACTCACAACTAGTACAGGTATTACCTTGAAGCAAAAGGAGGTTAGAATCAAGATACATTATATTTACATTAATTTTTAAAATGTGATCCAAGCAGGATTAAAAAAATATAACTAACCTATTAAAAAGTACTTTCAAAATAGTAGGTTTGGCAATTTTACAAGATAACTCTAAAACAGAATTTCTCAACCTGAGCAAAATTACATTTGGGGCCAGCTAATTATGTGGGGGAGTGCTGTCCTATACATTATAGGGTGGTTAGTAGCATCCCTCACCTCTACTCACCAGATCCCAGCATTCCTCCCCCATCAGTTTTGACAATCTAAACTGTCTTTGCAGATTGCCAGTTTTCCCTGAGACACAGATCTGATCTCATTTTTTAGCTGAAGTTAAATTTAAAGGCAGGGGATGGCTTTCCAAGTATTGATAAAACCCATCTGGGTATATCCCAGATAAGAATATGGATGGATCAGGTAAATTCTTTGTAAATAGAGCAAATAGCCAGATCAACACTTACACAGAATGTTATATAGACCAATGGTTTAATTGTTCAACAATAACTTGTATTTTTCAAAGAGCCTGTCACCTAAAAGAAAAAGAAAGCTAGACAACTATTAGGACCTCTCTAAAATTCATAAAAGGAAAGGGATTAACTTTGAAATGAAATTACTCTAGAAAGAAACATTTTAAAGCCATATGACAACGTATATAAATACTTTCAGACCAAGTTTACAATGCAGTCCAAGAGATCATCCAGGAATTTGATACTGTAATAACTAAATCTCCGTGAATATAGAATATAAGATATATCTCTAAATCTGATCTGTAGTAAATTGCATTTCAATACATTTACAGTAGTATTTAGGAACTAAGTATTAAGATTTAATTAATTAGTATTTGGTAAAATATTTTAAAACCTTGGATAAAATTTTAGAAGAAATTTTTATTACAAGTTGCTGGTTATCTGCTCAATCAACTCACCGTCGAGCAAGGAATCATCCAACACTTCTTGAAAACTATTATCAGTGAAATAAATTCTATTGGTGTTTCCAAGTACATCTGCATAGTTGTCCTTGCCAGACTGATCACTTTCTTCCATACATTCCAATGTACCGATGATGTCATTCAATACTACAAACACAGAGAATATACATGCAACATGTAATTCAGTCCATGGATCTAAATTTTTGGAACATAACAGTAAAACTGATGGATTCTTCCAGTTTTGCACTGTCCAAAATGGCAGCCACTACCCACATGTGGCCATTTAAAAAGGTAGAGCAATCCGTTCTCCACTATAGTTTTCTATAGCCCCTTATCTTTATTCTTAAAATTATTTTGTTAAAACTCTGGGTTCTGCGTGGGCTATTCCTTTATGAACAAAAAAGTATGCCAAAGTTTCTCTAGTGATTCTATTAACGAGCTCACCATTTCATAAAAAATACCCTCCATTCGTCACACCTGCTCCCAAACTCCAATCCTTCCCTTTCTACTTTCTTTCCCTACACCCCTTGCTCCTGTCAGCTCACTTTACCCAATTTAGAGAATCAGCAAAGCCTATTATGTTTAGCATGATAATATCAAACATCTGAACTAGGAAATCCATGACTGACCACCCCCCCCTTAATTAAAACAAACAAAAACCTCTTCACATTTCTAAAGTACATGTCTAAAAAAATAATCTTTCAGAATTCATTAAGAGAAATATATAATAAATTACTTTAAAATTAGCTAATTTATGTGAAAGTATAATTTAATATATTATGTTGTTCCATGAGTTAGTCATTAGTCATTGGTAAGAAGTTTCAAAAATAGGCCATGTGAGGAATGGTTGAAAGGAAATCTGAGTCCAGAGAAAAGATGATTCAACATAAAAGAAAGAAAATATAAGAGCTCTCCTCCCATCCCTGGAGGGCTACTGACGGGGAAGAGTCCAAATGTTAAGTTTGGGAATGGAATTATAAGGCAGGATTTCCATCAAATATGTGGAACAATTGACTAGTTCTACAGCTGTCCAAAAATTATGGAATGCGCTGCTTCAAAGAGTCATAAGGATTTCCAAGACAAACAGTAGGATGAGTGTCCCTTACGATTAGCCTGTCCCTGAAGCCCACTAATGTGTTTTTTTAATTTTTTTTTAATGTTTATTTCTGAGACAGAGAGAGACAGAGCATGAGTGGGAGAGGGGCAGAGAGAGAGGGAGACCCAGAATCTGAAGCAGACTCCAGGCTCTGAGCTGTCAGCACAGAGCCCGACACGGGGCTCGAACTCACAAACCGCGAGATCATGACCTGAGCCAAAGTCGGACGCTCAACCAACTGAGCCACCCAGGCACCCCTAATGCGGTTTTTAAATAAACATGTAAAAATCGAAAAAACTCCGTATCTAATTAACACAGAAACTATCAAATCCTCTACTATAGACCTCATTCTCTGACCACAGTAAACTAAAAATAAACAACAAAGAGAGGACAATAATGAAATTCAAATTCAAATTTAAAATTTTTAAATTCATTTAAAATTTTTCAAATAATTGCTTTCAAATTTAAGGTTTTTCTCTTAGGCAACTCTTACATCAAGGAGAAAATCAAAATACAACTGAATATGCTTAGAAAAAAACAAGAATAAAGACTTTGATAAACCAAAGTCTTACTGAAATGAAAATTGATAGTCTTAAACATTTATTTCTCAGTAAGAAGAAAAAAGTAAGTTCATAATTTAAACAACTTAGAAAAACTACAAAATGGACAAAAGGGAACAATAGAAAGGACATCCTAAAGATAAAAGCAGAATTTTTTTTTTACTACAAATAGAAACACTAAAGATAAATCTAAGATGTAGAGCTTTAAAAAGAGAGATAATTAAAAGATCTGCTAGGAAATCTAGAAGAAGATATATATATATATATGTGTATATATGTGTGTATATATACACACATATATACACACACACACACACACACAAATATATATATACAAATTTAAGAATGAGAAAATAACCAGACACAAAAAAATCAAAAGAATTATCACTGCATAGGATTGTACTAATATTCCCAAAAAACACTTGAATAAAATAAATTTCCTAGGAGAATAAAAATTACCAAAACTGACAAAATAAAACAGAGGATGGCAATAAGCAGTCCACCAAAATCAAAGTCAAAGATGAATAATAAACTAGAAAAAAAATGGCAATAGACAAGACAGAACATTAATGTCCCTTATATATAAAGAGCTATTTAAAAAAAAAAAAAGAGCTATTTATAAATTCATATGAAAAAGACAATCTAATTAAAATAAAAGAAAAGCATATTCGACAATCATATGAAAAATGTTTTACCTCACTAGTCATTAAAGACATGCATATTAAAACAATAATAGAATTCTTTTACCAGCAGAATTTTCAATAAATAATATCCATTACTGATAAAAGTGTGAATTTTTACAAACTTTTTGGAGGATAATTAAGCAGTAGCTGTTAACATCTCACATCTGCATATATTTCAGTCTAGCAGTGTGACTTCTGAGGGTTTTATCCCCCAGGAGAACTTTATGCACATATATACATACAACAATGCTCATCAAAATGTTTCAGTGGTGAAAAATTGGCAAATTTTCAGATTTTTAATTGGCAAATATCATCAAAAGTGTTGTGGATAAAATGACAGTACATCCCCCAAATGGAATATTATTGCAGTCTTTAAAAAGAATGAGGTTGCGGGGCGCCTGGGTGGCGCAGTCGGTTAAGCGTCCGACTTCAGCCAGGTCACGATCTCGCGGTCCGTGAGTTCGAGCCCCGCGTCAGGCTCTGGGCTGATGGCTCGGAGCCTGGAGCCTGTTTCCGATTCTGTGTCTCCCTCTCTCTCTGCCCCTCCCCGGTTCATGTTCTGTCTCTCTCTGTCCCAAAAATAAATAAAAAAAAAGTTGAAAAAAAAAAAAAAAAAAAGAATGAGGTTGTTTATGATACAATGGAACATGGAACAATATCTAAGATACACTGTTAATTTCTTTAAACCTGCAAGTCGTGGAATATTATGGACATGGTAATTTTATTTTAAATTTTTTTTTTAACGTTTTATTTATTTTTGAGACAGAGAGAGACAGCGCATGAACGGGGGAGGGGCAGAGAGAGAGGGAGACACAGAATCGGAAGCAGGCTCCAGGCTCTGAGCCATCAGCCCAGAGCCTGACGCGGGGCTCGAACTCACCGACCGCGAGATCGTGACCCGGGCTGAAGTCGGACGCTTAACCGACTGAGCCACCCGGGCGCCCCCATGGTAATTTTATTTTAATTAATTAATTATTAATTAATTGATTTATTTATTTAGAGAACAAGCAGGGGCAGAGAGAGAAGAAAACAGAGGATCTGAAGTGGGCTCTGTGCTGACAGCAGAGAGCCCAATGTGGGGCTTGAACTCACAAACCATGAGATCATAACCTGAGCCAAAATCAGACATTTAACCAACTGAGCCACCCAAGTGCGTCTAATTTTTAAATAATATCAGAATACACAAATATTCATAGATTCAAATAAAAAAGGCTAAAGGGATATTTACCACACTTTAACAGGGATATTTCCAGAAGGTGACATTACATGAGCCTTGCACTTTATATCTCTTACATTTCTGGTCACTAAATTTTTTTATAACAGTTTCAAAATTACCATTATTATATAATAAAATGTCCTTACTTTAGCTATTGGAAAACATCATAACCTTGTCATTTTCCCAATCTTTTCCATTCAAATACAAATTCTTAAATGAAAAACAAATGTAATCAAGTTTGCCATAACTGGAAGAGTTCAAATGTAGATGAAACAAACATTTGGCACAGATACTACAAAGAAGATCTGAGCACCAAATATAATGTTTGGCTACGTGACCTCTGAATGAGTCCTGTGTTGTTTGCCATTCAACAGTTTTACCATAAAGTTCTTACCAACAAAAGTGGAAAATTTCTGAGTGTCCTTCAAAGCCCTCATACAGTCTTTAACATTCACCACGTTGTCATCTGTAAGAGAGAGAGGGGAGGGGAACAGACAAGAATCCCTGGAAAACGTAATATTAAAAAGCTCATATGAAAATCAAAACCAGCATACAATTTCTTTACTTTACATACAAGATACTTGGGATTCATTTTCACCCACTGTGCCTTGCAATTAACCTTACAAGATTGTAGATACGCTAGTTCTGATTCTACCTGTAAGGCAACTAACCTACTAAGAAAGTTGTAAGTCCAATAACTTTACTTGGTACAAACCAGCAAAGCTAGGTTTTCTATTCACAGAGCTGGAATTTCCAAACTATGTGTTAGTCACTAAATCAAGATCTATCTAAAGAGAGTGGATACCAATGAGCCCACTCCCCCACAAAATTTCTACCTGCTTGCTAAGAGTATTCTCATTAACTGTAAAAAAGGACTTTAAAAGAAAGTCTCCTCTTTAAGGACATTTACAGCAATACAAGCAAATACCTATAGATATTAGCTCAAAGGAGCCCTATTCGCTTGAACAAAAACCTTGCACACTTTCTTCAGTTACTCCTACCCAAAACAAAAAAATGGATAATAATATTTAAATGCTTACCAGAAACAAGATCTGACTGAAGAATTTTCTCTACCTCTTCTTCAGGTGACTTAATCCCAATATTGCCTAGAAAGCTCTCCAAGTTCTTCCCAGATATCATGTCACCTTCAAGCCCATCAAGAGCTAAGACAATGTCTTGTAACTCTAGAAACAGAAAAAAGTGATTCGGTAATTGAACTAACCTCTGACTTAAAAAACAACAGTAGCCATCACTCAAGACTTTTGTCAGTGGTAGTCCATGAGTTATGATCACCTCTTGAATAAGAAATCTCAGTGAAGAATCCAGCCCTCAGGAAATTCTAAGTCCAGCAAAACAATATGCTTGGTCTGCCATGTTTCTTTGGTGCTAATATAAAATTGGCACAACCAAAATGGTTGCTATGGCTGAATTTTTCACTGCAATGACACAAAGTAGTTATTTTAAACTAGAGCTCTAATGGTAGCAAACAAAATTAACTCATCCTGGTGGAAGTGAAATAGATTTCAGAATCATGAGAAATGTAAAATTGTAAACACAAGTATCACAAAGACTCACTCACCTTTTCTTTTCAATTCTACCAAGATCCAGTTGTACTCTGGCATCTGGAATTTTGCTTTATTTCCAGCCCTTTCAAAGGAGGCAGTGTTAAGTACATTCAAATCCTGGCTCCAGGATTTGTGACCTGAAACTATCTGACCTTGAGCAAATTATTACTATTTAACCCCTCTATCAAATTCAGTAGTCTTATATCTAAAATAATTTAATAATACTATCTACCTCACACAGTTAATATGGAGATTAAATATATGATGTATGAAAAACACTTAAAACAACATTAGGTATATAGCAAACACTAAGTGTCATATTAATAGCAATAAAGTTACTATTATTATTATTATTATTATTATTATTATTATTAAGCCTTCAGGAATAGCTGCAAACAGTAATCACAGCTTCTTAGTACCTCCGATCCCGCTTCACTTTCTGTCCCCCTAACATCTCAGCGAGGCAACTGCAAATGACAGTCACCTAAAAACCTGTATCAGCTCTGCTTGTTTTACCTAAAGCTTGGTTCCCTTTAAAATATGGTTTCTTTGCACAGACACCTTAAGAGGAGTCTGCTCATCCTCCCATGCTCCACATAGGACCAGGAAGCAGAGAAACACTCCTAAGATTCTGCTGTCTGGCTATTTTAGTTCCACCTTCAATCAAACCTATCCCTCCCCTGAGATTCAGGCCTGTCATTGACCTACACTACCCTCCGGACACCATCATCTACTGACTTTCTGATCACTCTTTCACCTTCTTGGAGGATCTTTGGTCACCCTGCTCATAATCCTCCCTCAGCCCCATTTCCCATTATCATCTGATGACAATAAGAATGACCTTGACCTCTCAACTCCAAAAACTTTCACTTCCTTTCCAAAGTCATCCAGATCAATGGCTATCCTTAATCCTCATCAATACCTAGAACTGCCTGCCCAACCTCTAAAATCTTCAACTACAAGATCAGACACTGACCATAATCCCTTAAAACTGTGTGTATACTGAAGGAAAGCATAGAACTTGATCCACAATATGCCTGTTTTCTCAGCCCCTCCAAGTTTGTCAACAAATAGTCCAGGCACAGTGAACTAACCTTATCAGTCAGTAATGAAGGGAACAGTCTGAGCATATGACAGTCAACCTTGCAAGGAGACTTTTCTAAAAAGAGCAGTTTCAGGCCTGCTATGTTAACACTTTTCTTCCAGGGTGGCCCTTCCTCACTCTTCCCTGTAATTATTGGCCTTTTCTTGCACTGGCTGACAGATTCCAGTGTCAACCCCCAATCATTATGACCAGCTCCCAGATTCAGGTACCTAAACTACACCTTTCTCCTTTTTCACTGTTCTCCTTTCTCAATGGTTTAGTTTCCATTTTTTTTTTCCTTCCTCCACATAAAAAGTTATCTGTCCTGAATACCAGTCTTTCTGAACTCTGTTTTCTGATTTCAAAATTAACTACCATTTACCAAGTATATAGTATGTGCCTAATAATTAGATTATGTGCTTTATATGTGTTTTTGCAGTTGATCCTGACAACTCTAGGAGAAACGTGATTTTATTAGCTTCCTTGTTTTAAAGATGAGGAAACCAGAATGACCTACAGAGACTACCCAGCTGGTAAGTCAAAAACCCACAAACCACCATGTATCAAACTCCATAGCCCATGTTCTTTTCTACCTGTGTGCATTGTTTCCTATAGCACGGCTAATCTATTTCACTATACTATATTGATGCTAATTATGTTACGTGACCCAGGTAACATATTTATATGTCAACAGGGAATTATTAAGTACTTTTCTTAACCTAAAAGAGAAACAATGATGTTAAAAATTTTATACCAGGGCAGAGTGGTTATGAAAAATCTGAAAAGTATCTATCTACTTCTTTACACCCAGAAATGACTCCGCTTCCGTTTTCCTAAACATATACCTATGTTGTTATTCTTCTCCTGACAGCGCTCATTGACCAAACAGTCATTTGAATGTTATTCAAATAAATTACCAGTGATAATTAAGTTTTAAACTTATTTTCCCAATAGAAAAGTACACAAACTCCATGAGTATGATCTCCATTGGTTTTAGGTCTATGATTTAACTTTTAAGCAAAAATGGAAGTCAAGTGGTAGGAAATAGCCATGGTACCAAAATGCACATGGTCACTCTTGTATGTTAACAAAATCCAAAGAAAGGAACATGAGGAATGTCTACTAAAGGAAGAGGTAGAAGATTTCTGAGAAATTCTATAATATATAAGCCTTTACACAGGGTAGAGTCCTAAGTCTGAGGCTAAAAATGGTATAGAAAATTTTCATATCTGAAAAATTGTAAAGCTAGTATCTGACTTTACATAAAGTCCAGAACAAAACACACACACACACACACACACACACACACACACACACAAATAACAACAACAAAAAAAGGGATTTAAAATAGGTTACACAGGCCCCATTCCAGAAAAAGGCATTTTTCTTTCATCATGGATGCTGCCAACTTTTAATCAAAATCAAGTTTTGCCTGCCTTAAAACAGATCAATGCCAACATGGTAAGCAGAAATTAACAGAACTAGAAATTCTAAAAAACAAAACACAAAGACATCCATTCAATAAAAGTAAATTTAACAGTCACAAATAATTTACTAGTTACCTTTTAACCTGGAGGCATCACGAATATCCTTTACCACTTGTCCAAATTCTTCTATTTGTACTTCATCATCTTCTGCAAGAAAAACATTTTTTTTCAGTTTATTTATTTATTTTGAGGGGGGGGGGGAGGGGAAGAGAGAGAGGGAGAGAGAGAATCCCAAGCAGGCTCCATCCTGTCAGCACAGAGCCAGACAAGGGGCTCGAGTCAATCAGATTCTCTATCCCAGCCCCTTGGACTCTGGGGCTGAGACTAGCCAGTCTCCGTGACTGCTCAGAACATTAGCCCGTTAACTTGGGGGCAGCCACAGTCTGTCCTCTGGAATGGGGAGCAGAATATACTGCTCTACAAAGAAAGTAGTGAAGGAAATGCACGAGGAGGCAGAAACTTGTCAGGAAAGCCACACTGACAGTTCCCAGCTCCGCCTCCGTTCTCTTCCAGAGAAGAGACCCCTTGGGTAAGCTCGGTGAGACACCTTGTCCCCTCCGAAGCCATCTCCCTCAGCTAACTCAAGTTCCTTTGCTACTGTGTCCAAAACAGTTTTAATACAACATCAGAGAAAGACCCAGATCCCAAGTCTTGTAAGTCCCAGTTCCAAGCCCGCCGCTCTCCCACATTTTTCTAGATGGTTAGAAGGGGTGGAGTCCTTGCCTCCTGTCCCCTCCTGTCACTACATCCTTCTTGGGGCTCTGCCTGCTGACTTAGTCCCACAGTGACCTCCTCACCAGTTCTTCATTCCCCCTGCTCCAGACACAATCTTTTTCACACAGTTGATGGTTGAGAGAAGATCGGGGCTCAGCAGTTCTGAAGGGGAGACAGAGAATACCTGTGAGAACACAGAGGACAGTCCCAGAGACTGAGGCACACACCGGCTCTCCCCGCCCCCCGGGGGCTGAGTCCTTCCAGATTAGGCAAGGGCTCCCTCCCAGAGGCCCATGGAGATATCCCTACAATGGCTGCTAGAGGTCAAGGGTGGCTAGGGGTGGGGGCAGGAGGGGCAGGAGTAAATGTATGTTTACTACCACACATCCTAGCTAGGGTACATGCTGGTTCGCGCCACGTTTGAGGGTTTCTAGGGAAAGGAAATGTCAAAACAGGCAGCACAGAGGCCGAGGTAAACCTTGCCTAATGAGAGAGGCTCTTCAGGTGAAGAGTGCAGGGATGTTGATCAGAGTACGAAAGAGGGAGTAAGGGGCAAAGTCATGGACCTGTGGAGCCTCCACGAGTGGCTCTGAGGTGGGGAGTTTGCCCTTGGCCTCGAATCAATCAGGCCATTGACCAAAGTCAGGACTTGATGGTTAGAGCTGAGCCTTCAGGGCCACCAGTCTGGCATTCAGCACTGGTTCTATGAGCCTCAGTTTGCTCGTCTGTAAAGCGGGGATCATAATAGTTTCCACCGCATGAGAAGCTGGCATGTGAAGTGCTCAGCATACAACACACTCTCGCTAAATGTTGGCCGCTGCTGTCCTCTGTTACTGGGTGTGCAGAGCCTTTCTGGAGCCTGCACCCCGGAGAATCTCCTAACCGGAGGGGCATCGTAGCCACTAGTGAAATCCTCTGCTCAGCAAAGGCACTCCTGGGTGCATTCCCAGGCTTGGAGTGGGACGAGAAGTCCTGTGAGTAGACCCCACTCATCCTCTCCCCTCTCCCACCCTGAGACCCCGGCCAGACCTTTGCAGTCCTCGTGGCAAATGTTTTCCGAGTGACTCTTGTGATCATTGCACCAATAGTGGCTGTTGATCTGGAAGACGCCATAGTCGAAGCTGCCGTCTGCATTTTCATTTACCTTTGATAGGTTGAAGTTGCTCTCCACAAAAGCCAGGCACAGCCCTTAGAACAGGGAGAAGAAGGTTTTTAGAGGGCTCTGAACTGAGGGACAAAGGACACGGAGGAGAAAGGGAGACGGGGAAGCAGAAGAAAGGAACAAGGCCTAAGAGGCTAGACGGGGCGAGCTGGCCGGAAACACCCATTAGCTTCTCTCCTCGCCCTTCGGTCCATCCACCTGCCCCTCAGTACAACCGCTCATCATCCCGCTGTCCATCCGCATCTCCTGCACTTGATGATCGCCTACTGTGTGCCATGACCCGTGCAAAGCCCAGTGAGGGACATTCAGCTGGGGCAAAGGCAGCTGGTGCCTTCAGCAAGAACGAAGACGCACCCCTTAAAGGACCACAAGACAAGATAAAACGAGAAGGACGGCACAAGACAGGTGTGTGCAAAATCTGGGCAAAAGGAAGCTAGCCCCACCAGGGAGGAGGACGAAGCCTTTGCACTGCCTGCTCCCTCTGCCTGGAATGCTCTTCCCCAGACATTTGGGTGACCCGGTCCTTTGCCTCATTCAGTGCTGCTCAATGTCACCTCCTCAGAGAGGTATTCCTTGACTTCCCCTTCAAGGACAAGGTTACCTCTCACTCCCCTGGCTTTATTCTGCTGCATAACATTTATCACCACCAGGAAGTGCTTCATATGTTTGTGTGTTTGTTTGGGACTCGCCTCTCCCCCTAGAATGCGAACACTGTGAAGGAAGGGGCTTTGTTGATGTCTCTGTCCCCAGCCCCTAAAATAGTTCCCGGTACATAGTAAGTGCTCAGTTAATAATATTCAGTGGAAGGAATATAGAATGTTGGGAGGGGCTTCTCGGGGAGGGCTGCTTTTTGAACTTGGCTTTGAAAGATGAATGATGGAAAGATGGCCACATAGGAGGTGACCAGGAGCAGAAGAGGAATGGGGGGGCGGGAGTGTGAGAAAGCAGCACTCACAGTCACTCAGGGAGTAGCCCTCACACCTATCCAGATCCTCCTTGTGCAGCACTCTGGCCAAGTCACAGCGACTGATGAGCTTGGCCTCATTTATGGCAACGAGGCAGCTGACCAAGGACATGAGTAGCATCCTCATCATCTTCGGAGGGGAGAAGGTGCAGCTGAGGGCCTGTGGTCCCGAGGATCTCCCAGACGTGCTGCTGGTCTCCTCTGAGCACCTGAGGAATCTGGAGACAGCAGCCAAATGTCCCGGCTCACTCACGGCTCCCCGCCTGGCTATTTCTCTTTCCTCTCACCATTTTATACTTTCTTTTACTACAGAAACTTTCAAACATTTACAAAATAAGAGAGAATAATATCATGAATCTCCATGTAGCCACTGCCCAGCGTCAACAGTGAAAAACCGAGGCTGATCTCCTTTCATCTATAGGTTTTCTCCTGTTTTAGCCATTCTCACTCTTGTAAAGGACACCTGGCTATGGGCAGCATTTGGGTACAGGGGTGGGGAGTGAGGCTGGCAAAGGAGACTGATGAGCACTGGACTTTACTGGTACTTGCGTGTGTGGGTTTGAACATGTGCTCTCGTAGGAAGGGCCAGGCCACTGGGTGTTGGTCTGCCCTCAACCCCACGCTCCCAGACGCATGATATGTGACTTTTCCCAAGGGTATACCCTGCCATGTGCAATTCCTGAGAGGCTGTCTTATAAGCTCTACACCTTTGTTTCCACTCAAAACTGGGGTCACTCAAGTAAAAGTGACCTTGTTGAAGAAATAAACTTCACTTTCACACTCTGTGTGTGTGTGTGTGTGTGTGTGTAGGGGGAGGTGCAAGGGGCGGGGACTCTGGATTCACATCGCCTGCTTTCAAAGGTTGGGCTGCAGTGTGACCTTGGGCAATATACTTTACCTCTCCGGGCCTCATTTGTAAAAGGAAGATATGCCAGTACCCACTTACTAGGGTTGTCATGATGATTAAACGAAATGATAAATGCCTAAATCTTGGTTTTGCATTCCCCCCCAAAATAGGAAGCAAGACTTCTGGGACAAAGGTTGATTCCTAGGCTGGAGTTAGGAAAGAGTATAAAATAAGTCTGAATTATCTTGTGCTAGAAAGTAAGAAAGTGCTCAAAATATGGATTGGGGCACGTCAAATGGACATGAGAGCCAGCTCAGAGGGGCACCCACTGGCCAAATCTGGAACACTTTCTTGGTAACAGCTTTATTGAGATAAAATTCACAGTACATAATTCACATACCGCACAATCACTTAATTTAAAGCGTGCAGCTCAATAGTGTGTTTGCAGAGCCGTGCGACTATGATCGCGGTCAATTTTAAAACATTTTCATCAACCCAACAGGAAACCCCATACCCATTAGCTGTCACTAATCCACCCCTCCTCCAACCCCTGCCCACCACAAGCCTACTTTCCATTTCTCTAGATTTACCTAACCTGGACACTGCACACAAATAGTCACACCATAGGTGGCCTTTGAGCCCGGCTTCTTTCGCTTAACGATGTTTTCAAGATTTATTCATGTTGTGGCAGCCACTGGGATCTCATTCCTTGTGATGAATCCTTCTTTTGTCTCTCTATTGATCGTTTTATAGACTTTTGGGCTACTTTGGGGCTATTATGAATGACGGTGCTGTGAACATTCACGCACAAGTGTTTGTGTGGACAAATGTTTTCATTCCTTCGGGCATATACGCCAAGGAATGGAACTGCTGAGCCATAGAGTAACTTCAAGTTTCAACTTTGGAGCAACTGCCTGACTTCAAAGTGGCTGTACCATTTTACATTGCCATCGGCTTTTCCACATCCTTACCAACACTGGTTACTTTAAAAAAAAAAAATTATAAAGTTTATTTAGTTATTTTGAGAGAGAGAGAGAGAGAGAGAGAGGGTGCACAAAAGCTAGGGAGGGGCAGAGAGAGAGGGAGAGAGGGAGAATCCCAAGCAGGCTCCTCACTGTCAACGCAGAGCCCAATGCGGGGCTTGAGCCCACAGACTGTGAGATCATGACCTGAGCTGATATCAAGAGGCTCAACTGACTGAGTCACCCAGGTGCCCCAACGCTTGTTTGTTTTTTTAATTCAATTTACTCTTTTTTTTTAAGTAGGTTCTGCCCATGACCCTGATGTTGAGAGTCACCATGCTCTATACCAACTGAGCCCACCAGCACCCCCCCCCACTAACACTTGCTATTAACTGTCTTTCTGATCAAAGCTCTCCTAATGGGTGCCAAGTCGTACACATGATGGTTTGGATCTGCATTTTCCTGGTGGCTAATGACGCTGAGCATCTTTCTATGTGCTCTTTGGCCATTTGCATATCTTTGGGGAAATTCAGTATTCAGATCTTTTGCCCATTTTCTAGTTGGGTTATTTGTCCTTCTTTATTGAGTTGTAAAAATTCTTTATCAGATGGGAATGCAAGCTGGTGCAGCCACTCTGGAAAACAGGATGGGGGTTCCTCAAAAAACTAAAAATAGAACTACCCTACAACCCAGCAATTGCACTACTAGGCATTTATCCACGGGATACAGGTGTGCTGTTTTGAAGGGACACATGCACCCCCATGTTTATAGCAGCACTATCAACAATAGCTGAAGTATGAAAAGAGCCCAAATGCCCATCGATGGATGAATGGATAAAGAAGGTGTGGTATATATATACAATGAAGTGTTACTCGGCAATCAAAAAGAATGAAATCTTGCCATTTGCAACTATGTGGATGGAACTGGAGGGTATTATGCTAAGTGAAATTAGTCAGAGAAAGACAAACATCATATGACTTCACTCATATGAGGACTTTAAGAGACAAAACAGATGAACATAAGGGAAGGGAAACAAAAATAATATAAAAACAGGGAGGGGGACAAAACAGAAGAGACTCATAAATATAGAGAGCAAACAGAGGGTTACTGGAGGGGGTGTGGGAGGGGGGATGGGCTAAATGGGTAAGGGGCACTAAGGAATCTACTCCTGAAATCATTGTTGCACTAGATGCTAACTAATTTGCATGTAACTCTTAACAAATAAAAAATAAAATTAAAAACAATAAATTAAAAAAAATAAAAAATAAAAAATTCTTTATGAGATACATGGCTTGCAAATATTTTCTCGCATTCTGTGGGTTGCCTTTCACTTTCTTGATGGTATTCTTAGAAACAAAAGAATTCAATGATGATGAAGACTGTTTTCTCTATCTTTTCTTTTGTTGCTTACGCTTTTGGTATCGTAGCTACAGAATTAATACAGAATGGTTTCTAAGGTAGTCTGGGACAGTTTGGCCATCGACACAAATAAAGATAGTGACAGGGGAGCTTGGCCGGCTCAGTTGGTGGAGCGAGCGACTCTTGGTTTCAGGGTCATGAGTTAGCACCCCACCTTGGGCCTAGAGCGTCTTTGAAAAAAATAAGGATAGGGACAGATTATAATCTAGTGAAAGAGATAGGAATCCCTGAGTCCTTAATAGTAATAAATAGACAAACAGATACATAACGGGGATGGGGTTGGAGCTCTTCCTGACAATAAGATGGTGAGTGATAAACGTGGAGGTGGTCATGAGGTTGGAAAATCATCACTCTGCAGCCATCATAGATTAGTTTGGGCAAGAATCATCAATGGATATTAAATCTAAGGTGGTGGGAAGCTTGGTGAAGAACTGGATGGGGCACCTGGGCTGGCTCAGTCGGTTAAGCATCCAACTTCGGCTCAGGTCATGATCTCGTGGTTCATGGGTTCAGGCCCAGCATCGGGCTCTGTGCTGACAGCTTGGAGCCTGGAGCCTGCTTTGGGTTCTGTGTCTCCCTCTCTCTCTCCCCCTCTGCCGCTCACACTCTGTCTCTCTCTCTCTCTCTCAAAAATAAATAAACATTGGGAAAAAAAAACTATCAATGCCATGAAAACACAGAATGGGGCTATTTCTGTCACCGTGTGCATGTGTGTGTGTGTGGTGGGTGTGTGCATGCGTATCTTTCCCCTGAAAGCAGGTGTATGTTCCTGAGAGCAAAGGCCTAGGTTCCTCCACCCACAGGCTGCTGCTTGGGCAAGATGGCTGCCCTAATGGCCTTGTTTCCTCACAGATGTCTTCTAAGCTCACTCCGTACCAGCCCGACTCTTGATTTTGGCTTGGGTCATGATCTCACAGTTCCTGGGATCAAGCTCTGCATCACGCTCTGCACTGACAGCGAGGGGCCTGCTTGGGATTCTCTCTCTCTCCCCCCGCCTCTCTCTCTGCCCTTCCCCCACTCATGCTCGCTTGCTGTCTCTCTCTCTCTCTCTCTCTCAAAACAAGTAAATAAACTTGAAAAAAAAGTTTATCATGTTCTACCTATTAGATGAGCAAATATCCAAAAGTTTGATAATACCTTCTGCCTACAAGGCCGAGGGGGCACAGGTACATTCCTGACAGAGTGTAAACAGGCGATTATCTATGAAAATTGTAGATTCATTTATCCTTTGCCTCAGCAATTCTGTTTCTGGGACTTTACTGAACAGAGATAGTTGCATAGAATTCAAAGATCACATACACACGGTTATTTACAGAAAGAGTGAACTCCAGTGTCCAGGAAATACAGGGCTGGTCAAATAAACTAAGGTACATTCATACAATGGAAACACATGCCATAGGGGGGAAAAAAAATTAAGAAACTGATATGAAGCTCCAAAACAAAAATCCTGATCTCTTCTAAGACAAGGTATCAAACAGTATATTTATAATAGCTTTGTGGGGATGGGGCAGAGATAAGAAATATAAAAGACATTTAAAAGTCTATTACAGATCTATTAACAGATATTAACAGTTATTAACAGATCTATTCATATCTGTTAGATGCATTTAGAAACATCAGAAAAAGACATGTAAAGGGGGTGCCTGGGTGGCTCGGTCAGTTAAATGTCTGACTTCAGCCTAGCTCATGATCTCACGGTTCGTGAGTTCGAGCCCCACGTTGGGCTCTCTGCTGTCAGCACAGAATCTGCTTCAGATCCTCTGTCCCCCTTTCTCACTGCCCCTCCCCTGCTCATTCTCTCTCTCAAAAATAAATAAATAAACTTTAAAGAAAAGAAAAAGAAAGATGTAAGGAATTAATAATTATGGTTACAAAGGTGGAGAAGACGTTTCACTGTAGGTAGACTTTTTTTTCTTACCATAAAAATAAATCTATTAAAAAATGAGTGTTTAAAAAGGGCCTGAACGAAGAAGGCTCTGCTGGGGTGAGCATGGTACAACATAGAGAGATGGTGACTCACTACCTTGTACACCTGAGACTAATGTAACACCGTGTGTCAACAATACTCAAATAGAAAAAAGTTCTTTTAAAGAGACAGCTCTGCCCAGCGTCCCTTCTCTAGTCAAGTTCATTGCTCCCTGTGCTCTTCCTCCACTCACTCGCTTGGCCCCTTTTGTGCACCACCTCCTCCAGGCCTCATTCAGGGTCTGTGTCCTTCAGAGGCCTTCTGGGAGGTCGCAGCGGAGCACCCAGACGCGCTGGGCTTCACTGCGTCTTTTGGAAGTTGTATATCTAACTCCGAACCGTTGGTTTCCGCCCTAGAGGCAATAATATTTTACACGAAGCCTCAGAGAAATTAGGTAACTGGTCGAAGATCAGCCAGGGGCAGAGCTGGAGCCTGATTCAGCTCGAGCCCTCCCTGAATCCATTCTCCTCGCTGCCCCATGTTGCCTCCAGTTACAAGTCCCGGCAACTCCAGTCCCTGAGGAAGAGCCACGATCCCCTTTTCCTTTATGCCCTTAGAGAGGTCAATGCTCAGTGACAGGCAATCACATGCTATAGGGAGGGAGAGAAAGAGGAAGAGGAGAAGGAAGGAAGGCAGGGGGAGGAGAGGAGTGGGGGAAGGACACTCACTCTTGCAGAGACGGGTCTGAATCATCGGCATTTGCTGTCCCCAGGTCGGAGTCGTAGGACATGGGCTCCTCGGAACGGTCTGGACTCTTGGAGCCATTCTCTTGGAGTAGGCAGCTATCAGAGTTTAGGCTGCAAGACAGCTGGGATGAACCGGCGGTGTCCAGGCTGAGGGAGGAGGCCGTGAGCTTCCGGTTCCGTCGGATCTTATGGCCTGAGTGCTGGACTTCGATGTCCTCCGAGCCTGAGGAATGGGAAATTGAATCCAGAGACTCTTTCCGCTGTAGTTCTGTCCCAGAGGTGGTGAGGGGGTCGAGCTCAGAGAGCGGGCAAAGCCCAGAGAGAGCCAGCGGGGTGAGCGTCCACTCGTTTAAGATGGCGGACTTGTAGGAGGGCTCGAAGGATAAGGACGTCAGTCCCTGCAGGAAGCTGAGGAGGAACTCGCCCTCCTCGGCGTCTCGAAGCAGGGCTGTGGGCTGATAGTACTCGCACAGGCGGGCGGGCTCCTGGAGGAGCAGCTTCAGGTAGCACTCCATCAGGCCGTCATTGAGGGCCAGCCTCAGCCAGGCCCGGCAGCGGCCCACGTCCGTGCTGACAAAGATCAGGTGCTCCAATTCCGAGACGATGTGCCTGGGGGTGGAGAGGACAGGCTTGTTTCAAGAAGTGAGTTCAGATCACAGAGGATCATTTTATCCACTGGTGAGCAGGAGCCAGTAATAACGACTGCAAGTATATACAGGCTTGGGAAAATATCTCAGATAGCAGTGTTCTACAGGGAATTGAGAAATATTTAGCTACAACTCCCCACTTTTTCAAGGTTACTGTCATGCAGGATAATTGCCATTTTAGTTTCAACTCCCCAGGCGCCCTTGACATCACCTGCTCATCCGGCATACATGTGATGAGCCCCTAAGTGCCAGGTCTTTGGAGCTGTGAAGATACAGGATACAGACATGGTCCTGCCCTCAGTCCAGGTTACTACCTTTCAAGGGCACACGGAAGTGAACCCTGTTGTCAGTAGAGCTGGGGTGGGGGGAAGGCAATCACTTCCAGGTTGCAGTAAGGACAATGCCTTAGGCAAGGCATTGCGGGATTAGGCATAGGGATTAGGCACAGGCAAGGCATTGAGCTGGGCCTTGAGCGATTTCAAGCCGCAAAGATGGAAGGGGAACCTCAGGCACCAAGGACTGACAGAGAAAAGGCACCAAGGGTAGGGAAGCAGCAGCTGTGTATCAGGAGTGGTGAGCACTCCCGTTACAGCACGGGGAGGAGGAGGAGTGGCTGATTGGGTTGCAAAGTCAGGTGATGCAGGGTCTTGAGCATCCAACCGGTGAGGCAAGGTGGGGCAAGGGTCCCCACACCTGGCTGTGCGTCAGAATCACCTGGGAACCTGGTCAGGATACAGATTCCGGGGCCCCAACGAAGTGAATGGAACTCCAGGCTAGCACTGGGGAGCCTGAGAGTTTTTACACCGGGAAATGACTTGACCGCAGTCGCGCAGACTTCTGGGTGGGCTGCTCGGGATAAGATCATGTACCCAACTCAGTTCCCGAACCCTTGGTCTGATGTAAATGCCCTTCCTCTGACCATCACAGTGCCCTGAGCACGTCTCGCCCATAGGAGTGCGTGCGCCACAGGGCTCAGGGAATGAGCTCGGGTTAGCTTAAGCTCAATAAATGTTGACCAGCTGCCTGACCTAAGGACAGACACAATGAGATAAGGGGGACAATCAGAAAGCCACTGCCACCTAGGAGTGAGGTAAGAACCTGAGATAGGGCGGTGGCAGTCAGCATGAAAAGGAAGATACAGACTGACAAGGCACCTTCAGGCTGAAGGTGGCATTTAATAGCCCTTAGAGGCAACGTGCCAGCAGCTGCTTGCTCCAAAGCCCAGGCAGTTAGGGCCAGGGCCGCAGAGGCAAACGTCCCAGGGTGGATATTCAGATGATCTGGATTCCACGTCTTTAAAAAATGCCATAGCCTGTTAGGATATAATACTTAGCATAGAGATGTTCAAACATTCCAAGGCAGGGTCAGCAAACCTCTTCTGTTAAGGGCCACTTAGTAAAGATTTTAGGCTTTGCAGGCCACACATTCTCTGTTCCAACTACCCAACTTTGCCACGGTGTGGCAAAAAGGCGGCTCCTGCTAAAGGCGACCAGCCAGGGGCCTGAGCAGCCCCAGGCCATTGCCTGTGCGCTGAGGGGCTCTTGAGGCTTGGTCTAACAATAACCCCTATCTCACCCATCTCCATTCTAGAACACAGAGCATCTCTGCTGCTTTCCCATATAGCTGTAGAGGGAGAGCCCAGGGTCACCCACACTGAAGCTCCTCCCCAAAGCAAAGCCTCCCCTGCTGATCTCACTTGTGGGTGACAGCTTTCAGGAGGGGCCAGAAGACAGGCTGAGGCAGAGGCTTCTGGTGGGCGCTCTTCTTCCTTTTCCCTCCGGCCTCGGCTCGGATGTGCTTGGCATGCAGGCCGTGGATAAATACGGCCTCCAGGGCACTGCACATGGTGTTGGCATCTCCGTCTTCGCTAGTGACCACTGTGTCCGAGGACACGTACTGCTTCTGCAACGCCTTCACAGATCCCACTAGCTTCTTCTTGATGACCTAGTCGGTGTCAGACATAACACAGGCCTTTAGAAGATCCTGCGGTGACCCCTGGAAGGTAAGTGCTTATCACCAAATACACGCACACCCACACACGTGCTCACGTCTACCTGTGGGTGTGTATACAGCAAAACTAGCACAAGCTAATCATAGAAAACAAAGATGGGCGCCTGGGTGGCTCAGTCGGTTGAGCGTCCGACTTCGGCTCAGGTCGTGATCTCACGGTTCATGGGTTCGAGCCCCACGTCGGGCTCTGTGCTGCCAGCTCAGAGCCTGGAGCCTGCTTTGGATTCTGTGCCTCCCTCTCTCTCTGCCCCTCCCCCACTTGCACACGCACGCACGCTCTCTCTTTCTCTCAAAAATAAATAAACGTTGGAAAAAATTTTAAAAAAAGAAAGAAAACAGAGACAAAGCATAGAGGAGAAAAGGAAAATTACGTACTTATACCACCCAGAGATAGTTATTTTTTTGCAAAGATATTTGTATATTTTTCTTTTGTTTTGCTTTTTAAACCGAACTTCAGTGATTTGATAGCCATAGAAATCTTGTGTTTAAATACCGGCTCCATCATAGTTACAGGTGTGGGAGCCTGGGTGATCCATCTAGGGCAGGGGTGAAGCTTTCCACCTTGTTTAGGGGTCTACGATTCCATGAAGAGGCAACAAGTGCCACTTTAGAACCATAAAAACACCAAGAAAACAGGAGCATGGTCCACATTAAGAAAGATCGTAGGGGGGCGCCTGGGTGGCGCAGTCGGTTAAGCATCCGACTTCAGCCAGGTCACGATCTCGCGGTCTGTGAGTTCGAGCCCCGCGTCGGGCTCTGGGCTGATGCCTCGGAGCCTGGAGCCTGTTTCCGATTCTGTGTCTCCCTCTCTCTCTGCCCCTCCCCCGTTCATGCTCTGTCTCTCTCTGTCCCAAAAATAAATAAAAAACGTTGAAAAAAAAAAAATTCAAAAAAAAAAAAAAGATCCTAGGGGCACCTGGGCGGCTCAGTCAGTTAAGCATCTGACTCTTGATTTCAGCTCAGGTCATGATCTCACGGTTTTTGAGTTTGAGCTCCGTATCTGGCTCTGTGCTGACAGTGTGGAGCCTGCTTGAGATTCTCTCTCTCTCTCTCTCTCTCTCTCTCTCTCTCTCTCTCCCTCTCTCTGCCCCTCCTCTGCTCATGCTCACTCTCCCTTTCAAAATAAATAAAATAAACGTTATTTATTTAAAAATATCTTTTTAATGTTTATTTTTGAGAGAGAGAGAGAGAGAGAGAGAGACAAAGTATGAGGAGGGGGGAGGGGCAGAGAGAGAGGAAGACACAGAATCCGAAGCAGGCTCCAGGCTCTGAGCTGTCAGCACAGAGCCTGATGCAGGGCTCAAACCCACGAGCCGTGAGATCATGACCTGAGCTGAAATAGGACGCTTAACTGACTGAGCCACCCAGGCGCCCCTAAAATAAATAAATAAACTTTAAAAAGAAAGAAAGAAAAAAGGAAAGATCCTTGACCTGGCAGTCAGAGGCAGATGTTAGTCTCAGCTCTGTTGGTCAACAGCTGGGTCACTACAGACATTTCACTTAACCTCACTGAGCTTAATTTCCTCATCTGTTAAACGGAACGAATACTTCCTGACCTACAGCACAGGAGTTGGGGGGCGGGGGGATTACTCTGAGGGCAGGACTTGCTTTTTTTTTTCATTCTTGCATCCTCAACACTTGGCTTGGTTCCTGACACATGTAAGTATTCCGTTAAGGTCTGTTACATAAATCAATTATAAAATACATATATGTAAAATCCTTTGGAAAGATAAAGACAGTTCTGTCATAGTATAAGCATGTCAAAATTACCTATGTGTTTTGGAAAAGGATTGGGAGGGAATACAGAAAACCTGGTTTGAACTGTTAGCTGATAGGATTATGGATAAATATTTTACTGTTTTATTTTTATCTTAGCCCAAACAGTTCATGTTAATGTTCTTTGAAAAGTCGAATGTTCTTTTTTTTTTAAAAAAAAAAATTTTTTTTTTTTAATGTTTATGTATTTTTGAGACAGAGAGAGACAGAGCATGAACGGGGGAGGGTCAGAGAGAGAGGGAGACACAGAATCTGAAACAGGCTCCAGGCTCTGAGCGGTCAGCACAGGGCCCGACGCGGGGCTCGAACTCACGGACCGTGAGATCATGACCTGAGCCGAAGTCGGACGCTCCATCAACTGAGCCACCCAGGAGCCCCTGTTTTTTTTTTTTTTTTTCTTTATAACAGCTTTAATGAGACACAATTTACATTGCCTAAAATTCACTCATTTAAACTATACAGTTCAGTGATTTTTGGTATGTTCACAGAATAGTGAAACTACAGCCACTACCTAATTTTAGGACATTTTCATTGTCTCAAAAAGGAACACTGTGCCCATGAGCAGTCACTCCTCTCTAGTCCCCTCTCCCTCAACCCCTAGCAACTACTAATCTACTTTCTGTCTTTATGGATTTGCCAATTCTGGACATTTTGTGTAAATGAAGTCATACAGTATGCAGTCTTTTGATGTTAGACATCTTTTCATATGACTTATGGGTCATATACTTCTTTTATTGTTTGCTTATTTGACTGGAGAGAGAGAGAGAGAGAGAGAGAGAGAGGCAAAGAGAGAGGAGGACAGAGGATTCAAAGTGGGCTAGGGAGTGACAGCAGCAAACTCCCAAATCGTGAGATCATGACCTGAGCCAAATGGACGCTCAACCGTCTGAGGCACCCAGGCCACCCTAATGCCCTCTTTTCTTTTTTTTAATGTTTATTTATTTTTGAGAGACAGAGAGAGACAGCATGGGAGGGAGAGGGCAGAGAGAGAGAGGGAGACCCAGAATATGAAGCAGCCTCCAGGCACTGAGCTGGCAGCACAGAGCCCGATGCGGGCCTCCAGCCCATGAGCCGTGAGATCATGACCTGAGCCGAAGTCGGATGCTCAACCGACTGAGCCACCCAGCTGCCCCTTCTTTTAATGTTTACTTATTTTTGAGAGAGAGAGAGAGAGAGAGAGAGAGAGAGGGAGAGAGAGGGAGAGAGAGAGAGAGAATGTGCATACATGTATGTGCCTGTGGGGGAGGGGGCAGAGACAGAGCGGACCGAGGATCCAAAGCAGGCTCTGCTCTGACAGCAGAGAGCCCAATGCAGGGCTTGACCTCACAAACTGCAAGACCATGAGCCGCTTACGATCATGACGCTTAACCGTGTGAGCCACCCAGGCGCCCCATATGTATGACTTCCTTTGAGAAATCCTTGGTCTTCAGGCAGCCCCTATTAAAATCCGTTGTTTTTTATCAATTCCCATTCTATCACCAATAAGATGTTCTAGAAAGGGCAGGGTCTCCTCAGAGCCTGCTTCTGCTATAACTCTTTCTCAGCCCGAAGCCTCGCTTTCCAGACAGTACTCATTCATTTCAAAGTGAGGAAGACCAATGACATGGCTGTCCCGTGCCCCCTTCCCCACCCTTGAGCCTCTCCGACTGCCTACCGGGATGGCAGCCCGGGGGTCCAGTCCATTCTCCACCACCGAGAGCATTTCCGCTCACACTGCAGCTCCCTCGGAGAATCACATGACACCTGCAGAGACAGACGGCGCGGCCAGATGAGCAGGTTCCAGCTCACCACCCCCAGCCAATTCTCCCCCTCCCCCCAGCAGGCAGCGGGTCAGCCCATCTTCCTCAAACTGCAATGCAAAGGCCTCTGAATTCAAAAGTAAAAGCCAAGAGTGGATTTTAAGGAAGGAAACAAGGGAAGAGAAGAAATCTGAGGGCTCGAATCTCAGGAGGTGGGGAATCCTATGTGCCGTGGGTGGGTCCACCCTAATCAGGGCATGGAGAGGCCTCTGTATGCCACACCAAACGCTGGCACAAAAAAGCAGGGAATGAGGGGCCGATTTGGATACAGAACTAAGGGTGCGAGGGGGATGCTGCCGCTGGAGGTGCCAAGAGCCCACGTGGACCAGGAAGCAGGGGCTCACAATTCACATTCGGAGCCTCTGACTCCTGTGCCAGCCCGATGTCTGCCAGCTCGGCAGGGACAAGCACAACTGAAGGAAGTTTCCAAAGGGAGGGCCTCTTGCTACATAGCTGCTTCCCCTCCAGGCACGAGGGTCCAGCTGGAGCAGCACAGGGACACGCCTAAAGGGAAACAACACGGGTTCGAATCTCAATTTGCCACTAACCACTTAGGCATGCTAGGTGGGGCACCACGGCAGACGTCTCAAACGGAGGTTATGAATGTGGAAAACGCCCAGCACAGTGCCTGACGGTACTAAGGATAAATGGTATCTATTACCCCGGTTGGATGTGGCCAAGCCTTATAGGCAAAGGCCACTGTCTGAATGAGTCCGCTCAACTACCTGAAGTCAGTACACAGGTAAATCCCTCAGGGCACTGGCTTCCCCCCCACCCCCCCGGGGGTGGCTTAGGTGGGGGGGGGGGGGGGGGGCTCAACCTGAGCCTCGGGGGGTGGCTGTTGGCTCGCCTGGACCGCCCCAGCCACTTGGACGGACCAGGATTGGGCAGGCACATTCCCATCTAAACAGATCTCTAGTGACCACGCTGCCGAGCATGGAGGGACACCAAAAAATAGGTCATCGCTGTCTCTGTTCTCAAAAACCTATGGCCCAAAGAAGTTATCAAATGGAGGCATGATGAATGGATTTTGTACTGTTTACACACATTGCTTCATTCATTCCTTGTAACCACCCTAGGCGAGCTCTTTTATTATCCAGATAAATCAAAGCTGACCCAGGTCAGGGAACTTCCCAAGATCCCAGGGCTGATCAGTGGCGGGCTCTACCACCTTCGGCCAGGATGACATCCACCCTTCTGGAAGAGGCGGGTGTGAGCTAGGGCTAAGGGGTGGCTGGGGAGGGGGCAGGGAAGTCTTGGGAGGAGGGCTCTCCAGCTGGGGGCCCAGGTGGCGGGATGCAAGGGAGCATCAGGGTTGAGTCTGGCAGGAAAGGTTTACAGGCGAACAGTGAGGCATGGAGAACGGCAGGGTGGCCCTAAATGATGAAAGACGCTCTGATTCAAGCCCTGGCCTCTGGATCCGGCAGAGGGTGAACAGGACCCAGCGCCGACCTTCCTAAGTAAGGACATGCAAAGGCAGATAGGTGTGTGGAGGACGGCCCCCACGAAACCAGCTCTGGTCAGCGCACAACAGACTGACAGGAGGAACACTAGCCCCTGGCCACAGCCCATCAGACTGTCTCTCCCTCCACCACTTTCCCAGCTCCTACCCACTGGGAATCCTCAGGACCCTTCGCTGGAGACCAGCTCCATGCTCTGGCCACCAGGGCACCGGGAGAAGGGGACATACTATAGAGTCGGTCCTGAAACCGTGCCTGATCCTAGAGGCTGGGTTTCTTCAAGGCTACCCTACGCAGCCCTGCAGGCCACGTTCAGGCTCGCTGGCTTTGAGACCCTGGCATCCAATCCCCTCTGGCAATTCCGGGGGCCTGCCCTTCTAGACAGAGCCTCAAGCCCTAAAACTGCCCTTCCCTCAGCCGGCCTCAAGGCTTGGGCCTCAGCAATCTGAAGAGGAAGACCATTGAGGCCTCATCAACTAATTCACTGAATATAATATTCACTGGAGGGAGGGAGGCTTATCATTAAGTGGGTGCTCTGGCCAAGTCAGGGTCTGCTGAAAAAACAAAGTAAACTGACACTGAGGTCAGAGCAGGGCCAGACAAGAGACAACTGTGACCTAAAACAGTGTCGGGAACGTCACAAAAGGACAACAGTGCAGAGAAACCTAGAAGAATTGCCACTTGACAATTCACAAAACAGAACTGAGACGTGGGGGTCAGGCCAAAGTTCCGGGCACATCTTTCCTTGCAGGAAGCCAAAGCTCCCTACCTACATAGGCCTGTCGGTTCTAGAACGCCTCAGGAAGGCAGGAAATGGCTCAGAGGCAGGACCACGACCATCTACGATGTGAGATCTCTGGGCTCTGGGTCTCCTGACTGCTAGGTCAGCACTCCAGCAGGCTCCTTGGGTGAGCCAGACCCCCATCTACCATGCTATGGGACTGGTTTCACTTTCTATCTTCAGAGCTGTCTTCACTGACACCAAGAAGCAAACGAAAGAGGGGTGGGTCTTCAGGAGACCCAGAAGAAAGAGAGCAAGTAGAGAGTTCAAACATCCCTGATACAGTGGAGCAGAAAAGGTGAGTGCCGTGTGCCTTTAGGAAACTCTTAAGTCACCCTTCGTCTACCTCTGCCCCTCTGTATTGGTTCACTCTGGCACAGGATCTCATTCTCTATCCTCATTTAATTCTTAAAACAATCCTGTGAGAGAAGGATGAGTATCCCTCATTCACAGAAGAGAAAACTGAGGCTCAGTAGAAACATGCCTCAGGTGAGGGACAGAATTTTCTCATTCCAAGCTCTGTGCCTTTCGTCAGTTCATACTGTCCCAGGTCCTTGGTTCAAAGAGTTTCAGGCAAACTTATTATTCACAGACTCTTCAGAAGCTCCACCTTATCAAAGAAGGCCTAACACTGACAAGAAACAATCTTGCCCATCAGATCTGTGGCCCCAACTAGCTGACCACAGGTCCTTTCCATGGCAGCCAGGTTTCCGAGCTGTCCCTCCTCAAATGTTCCAACACACAGGAAGGAATCGTTGGGGTTGATTCTCTTCGTGATACTGCCTGGCCTTCTATAAACATCCAATTTCACTTCCTCCAGAGACTAAGGAAGAACGAAAAGAGGAGAAGGACTCAGATGAGACTTACATTAGAAGAAGAAATGGATAACCTGGCTTCACCACTTTCGAAACACTCCGTTCATCAGTAAACAGCAACCTCTTCTTCTTAGAGACTTCCCCGCCATCCGCGACAGCCTCGTCTCTACGGCCTGACTCCGATCCTGCACCTGGCTATGCAGGACAACAGGCCGGTGTTTAAGCCCTCCAGCTGCTGTACCAGGTGATGAGTCAGGGTTTTCAGCTGGAAACAAATGACAAAGTTATCTTCTGATTCAGAAAGACAGCTGATACTTCAGACATGTGAGTGCTGAGTAAACAGCACCTCCTTCTACCTGAAGAAAGTTGGATTTCTAGACAAGAGCCCTGTGGGGGGTGGGATGGGTGTGGGGGGGGGGGAGTGGGTAGGGCGACAAAGCAACTGAATATCAGCTGGAGGGCAAGCAACTTCTAGCTCGTGATTCCCAGTCCAAAGGCTAGTGGGTGAGGCCAGAAATGTGAGGTCTAGGAACACTGGGTATCTTTCTTTCCTCCCTCCCTCCTTCCATCCAACAACACCCATCTCTCCCATATTCTTGTCCCAGATCCCTTAAGATTCTGGCAAGGACCAAACTCTGAGTGAATGAAAGCAGGACCTTTGCCTGACTCATTCACCATTGTCTTTCTAATGCTTCAAACAGTGCACGGCACACAGTGGTGCTCACAAAATACTTGCTGAATGAACAGATGAGTAAAATAAAAAGGCTCAGACCGTTTCAGACTGTAAGAAGTTGAGGTATACAACTTCTCAGTGGTGGGGTCACTGCAGAACTCCTTCCATTACACCAAGCTGCCAACAGGCTGAAACCCTTCAGAGATCACACCTTAACGGAAGGGGATATTGAAGGTAAAAGGACATCCGATTCTCAAAGGCGTGAGACTATAAATGCAAGCAAACACAAGGGGTCTTCTTTGGGGTCCTTTACAATGGCTGTCAAGTGGCCAATCCTTTGGAGTTTGGTCACCAGAACTTAGAGGGGATGTGCACCCCCAAATCCCAGGAGATTATAAATGTTAACCATGGAGCCTGGGTGCCTCAAGAATGTCTAGCTACTCTGAGATAACTTGACTCTCTGTGTTCATGGGTAATCAAAATGGTCAAAACTCAATGATCCAGCACCTGCAAAAAGAGGAAGCAATTCAACAGCCTCCACGGAGGCCTCGGCGTCCCCAGGATCCACTCATCTCTACTCTTCACAACATGTAACGTCACCTCTGGCACATTCGGTAGCGGGACTAATCTACAACCAGTTCTGGCCAGGAGGAGCACTGGGTGAGGGTCCTTTCTGAGCGGCAGGGCAATGCACATGGACATGATTCTGTGACCACAGCCAACCCCACACAGTGGAACCGCTTGAGTTTCTCCAGATCGTCACCCAAAAGGAAGTGATAAGCTTCCACTGCCCCAGCTGAATGAGTAGCTCCCTCACCTTCCAGGTATTTGGATGATACCTATCATTCCAGCAGCCAACGCGAGTAATGTAATATGGATGCCAGGAATACAATCCTTAAGGACAGGTACAGGGGGCCTGACATCCAGGAAAAGCACTTGACCCACGGGAGAAGGATCTCTACTCCTCCACACTTACTTACCATCTGAGGCCCTGCCTCAATTGAGGTGTTCGGCAAGTGCCTGGCTCTGAGAAAGCAGGTGGGGTTGGCAGGGGACTGCACTAGGTTCTCAGATCAAATGGGGACCACATCAAGGGAAGAGTGGGCACAGAGCTGGGATGAAGAGTTGAAATGGGGATAGGAAGACGTCAATCTAACAAGATTGGGTAGGGGTGGTGGGAACTAGGGCAGCAAGAGTTGGGGGGTGGTTTAGCAAAGACTCAGGAATGAAGTGTCCTCAGGCTGGCTGGGGATGGAAAGAAAGTATGCGGTGGGCTTGGAAGTTAGGGGTTGAGTGGGTGAGGGCAAGAAGATACATACAAGACTTGAGATAGGGCTGAGATCAGAGTTATCAAGAAGAGGGGGGTAAGCGCAATAGGGCATCTACTGTAGTGGTAGGTATTAAATGAGTGGGGGGAGGTGGGTGTTTTGGCTGAGCAGACCTTGGGGGGCTGAGCAGGGGGGCTGGGATAAGAAAGCTGAGCCTGAAAAGGGGTAAGCCAGAAAGACGGGGAGGGGGAGGGGGGGCTCGAGGAGGTTTGCGTGGAGCACTGGGATTGCCAAAGGGGTTGAGGGGTGAGAAGGAGATGCGTTAGAGGGAGGCGGAGGGAAGTGGCTGTCCTAGGGGTTGGAAGTGGGCTACCGTGGGGTCGAGTGTGGCTGCACTTACGCAAGACCAGTGGTGAAGGGGTGAGGGTAAGGGCTGGGCTCGGGTCACGGGTGGAGAAGAGGAAGGGGACGGGTCAGCACTGGCTGTTTGGGCTGAAGGCTCGGGTCCGAGTGGGGTAGGGTGCGGGGCTCAGGCCGGGCAGGGAAAAGGCTCTGAAGCAGGACAGTTTCAAAGCAACCAAGGGTTTGCGATCACGGACAGGGCTGGTGACCCATCGCCCGTTCTCGTCTCGGCCCCGCCGTCCCCTTCTCACCCTCCTCGCCCTCTGACCCCTAACTCACCAGAGGGAGCGGGGAGGGGGCGCGGGGCACTCCTGGCCACTGCAGCCCCTAAGCCTCCGACCAGGCGCTGCGGCCTCCGGGCCAGGGACAACAGGAAACGGCGCTCGCGGCGCCTGACGCCATCACGTTGGTTCGGCGTCCGGCCCCGCCCCCGGACCGCGGAGCCCAGCGCAGGGCCGGCGGAGCCTCGGGGCGGGGCCAGCGCTCAGGAAAGCCCAAGTTCCCAGCTCCAGAGCAGGTGAGTGATCTGGGAGGCTGGGGACTCTGCGACCCGAGATGCGCACGAAGAGGCGAGGCCACCAGGCTAGCCCACCAGTGTCGGGCGGAACGTGTCCTACTGCCCGCCCCCAGCAGTGTCTGCGTCTCACTAGATCCCGGCCGCCTTCTGGGTTCACGACCTTGCCTGGGCACAGCACTATCTACCGTGCTGTCTACGGAGGCTGTCTGTTGGCCTCCTGCCCGGAAGGTTCCCACTTGTAAAATCGGACCAATAACGTCTACCCTAGTTTTGCCTCCCTGAGGGCATCAGTGCAGTTGGTGCTTCCCGCCTGGTGGTTCTCAGGACAAGCATACAGGTTTTGATCACCCCTATCACCAAGGGAGCACCTTTAGGTACCCGTCAGCCCCCAGGCATGAAGCTTAAGGTTCTGGTTATTCTCATCTAGCCAGGAAGTTGTTTGTTTCCTTTACTTGGTAGAGTTGACATTTCTCTTTCACATGGACCCAGAACAAAAGGTCAAGAGTGTGTGTTGGTGGGGGTGGGGACAGATGTCTTGTGCTTTGGACACTTCATACCTGCAGGCTCAGGTCAAGTGGGATCTTAGGGCCTGAGTGTGGGGTGAGTACTGGGGTGGAGAGGTACTGCTACCTGCAGGTCCAGGGGGACTTTGGGGGTGTCTACAGGGCTGGTCTGGGAACGGGACAGTTCTTGGAAGAAAGCTCCACTGATCTGGGCCAGGCTCTCCATCAGCCTTTCTGGGAAGGGGAGAAGAAGGGGTCCCAGTGCCTGTTTCCATTTATAAAACCAGCTGTTGGAGATGTGGCACCTGAGTGTGTGCGGGCTGCCTCTTCAATAATTCTGTCTCTAGGAGCGAGAACCACCTCTCCTCGATTTTAGACTAGATGAATCTGAGTACATTTAGTATGGTTAACAGTTGAACAGAAAGTTAGAAATAAGGACACGGAGGGATGCCTGGGTGGCTCGGTCGGTTAAGTGTCTGACTTCGGCTCAGGTCACAATCTCACAGTTGTGAGTTCCAGCCCTGCATTGGGCTCTGCGCTGACCGTGCAGAGCCTGCTTGGGATTCTCTCTCTCTCTCTCTCTCTCTCTCTCTCTCTGCCCCTCCCTCGCTTGTGCTCTCCCTCTCCAAAGTAAATAAACGTTAAAGATAAATAAATAAGGACACAGAAGCAAAGCATTATCTTAGCGTTAAACAACTTGGAAAGTAAGGAATTTACTGGGAAATCCAGTTTCCTGGGCAAAAGGATAGTGTTTCTGGTTATAATTATAGCACATCAAGAGCATCAGTGTCTTGATACAAGCATGCCCTCCCCCAGATGGAGCCAGCAACATTCCTCAGTTCTTCCAATGAATTTTTGCGCAGCCGCTGTCTGCAAAAGCTGTGGGAACCCCGCATGGTAATCTCTTATCTATCTTTTCAGGAGCCCCTGTCTCCTGGTCTTCTCTTACTTCTCAGGCCTCTCGGCCCCTCTGCAAAGTCTACGGGCTTGTCCTCCTCTCTCCATCTTACTCTGGCGCACATTTCCACCATTCGTGGGCCACGAGTCCACCAGGTAATCTGAGGCCGGAAAAAAAAATCTCCCATTACCCTGTTATTTGAGCAATAATAAAGGTACGTGCAAAGTGCCATGGTGCCAGGGAAGAGGCCTTGAAGGTTATCCTGGCGGAAGCAACTTTTATCTGAGCCTTCCGGGTGGACACAGGAAAGGGCAATGCCTGCGAAGAGACTGGTAGAGAAACGGCCGGTGGGTAGGAATGCAGACTGAGCTCAGGGGAGGGTGCACGGAGAGGTGGAGAGGAAGCTAGGAAGTAAGGCTAGAGTAAGGGGAGGGGGCTTAGAATGGAAGGGGGAGATAAAGACAGATTGGGCAATGGGGAAAGGGAGGAGGCACAGACAGAGCTGGAGGCCAGTGCAGGAAGGGCTCAGACGCTCACAAAGGCACTGGTCTGTCAGATTTCAAGCACTACGCATAGTCATTCAAAGCCAGGCAGGAGGACTGCAGGCATCTGAATTTCTCGGGGGTCTAAGGTGTAGATTCCTGAACCCCGCCCCTGCCCTGGAGAGTCACTCTGGGATGAGGTCCAAGTATTTAGCCTTGACCCAAACCTTTTCTGTCTCTTGCCCTACCACCCGTGGATCTGAAGGGTGAGAAAATGTGAGAATCTCTCCTTAACCTAGGAGCTGAAGGGCAAGGCATTTAACAGGTGTGGAAAATAGAGGCTCCTATTTGCCAGATAGGAATTTTGATTTATCCTTAGCAACCACCCTGAAGGTAAGCACCATTGTTATCCCCATGGCATAGATGATAAAACAGGCTTAAGAGAGGTTAAGGAACTTGGGGGCCCAAGGCCATACAACTCATAATTACTACAGGTGGGATCCTCACCCAGCTCTGATTCTAGCTGGAGAACTAGCATAATTCAGTGGCCGAGCAAGTGGGCTTTGGAGCCGGGAATGCTTAGGTTTGAATACCGGCTCTACCCCATACTGTTTTCTAGGCCTTCCCTAAGACAGCGCAGGGCCCAGCACAACCCAGCAAGTGTGGGCCTGAGACCACTGCCACAGTCAGTGGTTTTCATAGGCCCCTCGAGATGGCACCAGAGATAGAAACTTCTAAGTTTGATTGGTGGTTAGAAAAGAGAAGTAAATCACAACACGCTGAGGCCCCTCTGCCTCAGGCAGAGGGGCCAGAGTGTGTGACTTCCGGGAAGTTCCCCAAACTATCTGAGCCTCAGTTCCTCATCTGTAAATTGGGGAAAATATCAGTTGCCATGAGGATTAAATAAGATAATATCCTCAGGACGGTTTCTGGTCTGAAGTAAGCACTTGAGGATAACTAGCTATATTATTATTATTATTATTATTATTATTATTGTTACAGTTTTGGCTAATTCGTACCTACCCAGTTCAGTCAGATCTCCGTTTTCTAACTGGTCTTTGAGCACTGGAGTGAGAGCCTCTCTTGTTTGAACCCCAGATGTATGCTTACTTGGTCTCTGACCGAAATCATCTAAGCAGAACTAATGCCACCATTTCTTTTGAAACCGGAATAGGTAATGTTCTCATGGCTTCTGTTGCAGGAAGCTGGTTCTTCCCACTCTCTTTAAAAAATGGATTTAAAGGGTTCGTAAAAATTATGTGTCAATTCTATCTCAATAAAGTTGGACACAAATACAGCTTTGAGGTGCCGTTGACAAAAGAATGGACTCTTTAAGCCTCCCAAATGTTATCACACATAGTTTACAGTTCAAATAGTACGAAATGAAGTGGTGAGGAAACAGAATGACCCGCAGCAGCTTCTTGCCTCGACCATCCCCACCCTCCTGGGCCAGCTCGCCAGTCCTCGGTCCTCCTTACCTCTCGCTGGATCTTCTGGTGCTTATCTCCACCTATCTTGTGTTTCTAGCTCTTAATTCTTCCATTTAAAAGAGTTTTTTAATTTTTTTTTTTTTTTTGAAAGAGAGAGAAGGAGAGAGAGAATCCCAAGCAGGCTCTGCGCTGTCAACACAAAGTCCGATGCGGGGCTCGAACCCACGAACCGTGAAATCGTGACCTGAGCTGACGTCAGACGCTCAACCGACTGAGCCACCCAGGTGCTCTGATTCACCCATTTTAGACGCTATCTGTGGACTTCCTAGCAACACAGGCAAGGAGTTAGGTCTTTAACACCCCCCACCCATTCCATTCTTGGGGTTTAGTTTTGTCACTCTTGCCCCATGATTGATAGTGGTTG
This sequence comes from Panthera onca, assembly GCF_046562875.1. Classification (NCBI taxonomy): domain Eukaryota; kingdom Metazoa; phylum Chordata; class Mammalia; order Carnivora; family Felidae; genus Panthera; species Panthera onca. Next base: position 186,061 of record NW_027675814.1, on the reverse strand, counting down.
CAGAATTGTGACTAGGTAAGCATTGTTCACCGCAGAGCTTGCTCATGTAGTCCGATGGCACTCGTTTCTGTCCCCTGACCCCCCGGGGTTTAATTTCTTCTCCTTCTCTTTCTGTGCTGCCCGCCACGATCACTCCTCCACTCCGCTCCAGTGCTCTGGCATGACAGTTAGTGCCGTTTCCCTCGGCTACCTCCTTGACCTGTCATACGCTGCTGTCCTGGAACCTTCCTTCGCTGCTTCCTGGGCTGGGGTTTTCCTGGCTCCCTTCTCTTCTTGCTTTCTTTACTCTCTCTCTTAATCTGCAGTTAAGAATCCCTTTCTAATATTAAAAAATAGAATGGTCTTCGGACCTGCTCGTGATCGTAGGGATCCTTTCGATATCTATTAATTGGGACAAAAAATACAGAAAGACCAAAAGTTACTATGAAGGCACTCCTGCTCTTAAGTGAATTTGTGTTTTACTCACAATAGCATCTATGAACGTGTGAAAGCCTGTTCAAAGTTTAGGCTTAGGGTTAGTTCAATCTAGCCTCAATGTCTGGTCTTCCATTTGTCACCTCGCCCCCTCAACTTGCCGTGAGACAACCCCCTCTCTTGACTTTCTATTCAGTTCCTGTGCCCTAGCAGAGACTTAAGTACTGGTTTAAGGCCCACCTTGCAGGTGCACGCTGACCATGGCTGGCCAATCAGGGTCTCCTCCTGCCAGATACAGGGTCCAAGCAGACCAATCAGAGGCTTTTTGAAGACTGGCTTTCCTTTATGAGGCTTGCTCAACCTCAGTGGAGAGTTGGAGTTACTAAGGACTATCTTTGCAGTCTTGGGGCATCCATCCTGTGGCCTGAAGCCGTCATGGAGGAAAGCACAACTGAGGGATAGTTGGGGAGAGAATGACGTTTGAGCGCTAGATGCGGCCAGCTTGAAGATCTTAGGCTTCCCGGTTATGTGAGCCGATACACCGTATGACATTTTTGGCTTAAGCATATTTTAGTTGGATTTCTTTCACTGGGAGCATAAAGAGCGGCGACTGATATCCTGTCTTTGTGAACTTGGGCAGGTTATACAAGCGGTGCGTACAGACTTGGACCGTGACAACGCAGCTCCCACTAGGTCCCCTATGGCTGCCCTGTTATCAGCCTGAGCCTGAGACAGCTTGACATTGAATAGCCCGTTTTAGGGACTGGAGGAAACGACTTACCATGAGTCACTGCCCTAAAATATGCTTTCTACCCACATGCCCGGTGCCTGGAATTCTGTGGTGATGGTGGCATTCGTCAGGGTTAACCATGGCTCTCTTCAAACGGTTCTCCTTTGGAGTGTGAAGTCTGCGATATTTAACTTGTAGAAGTCCTTTCTTCTGGAGGTCCCTCTGGCAGGCAGTGGATCCAGGATGCGGTGTAGACAGACCTAGGTACACATCTCAGTTCCCAATGGCACAGTCCCTTTGCAGCTTTGCGGGCAAACCCCTAGCACTGTGTGCTGACCTTTAGGAGGTCAGTCTGTATCACATAAGGAATCCGACGCAGAGAGTGAAGAAATGGTCTCAGATTCACCCAGTAATCTCCCTGAGTCAGCCCTGAGGGCAGGGCCTGGCCCTAGGCGTTGGGAAGAGGAAGGAGATGTGATTCTTGTCTTGTCAGGGCTCCTGACCTGATAGAGAACTGCGGTTGAGTCTTCACATGGACGGACGCTGTCTTTCACTCTGCGCCATTCGTAGGTGACGCCTAGAAGAGCAGGGCCACCGTGTTGTAGCCTCTGACCCAGGACTCTGTCACATTCTGGGAGAGAGAATTATGGGCCCTCCCCGCATCCCCGCTCCTGCTGTGTCTCCTCGTGGCCACAGTGTACTTTCCCATCCCCTGGCTTGGGGCTGGGGGCTGGTTCCGTGCTTAGGCTCGAAGAGGCCCGATGGCTCTTTTGCTTGCTCTCTTACGCTTCTCTTGGGTAGCCGCTGCCTCTTCAGCCTGGGTCCCGGCAGCAACACAGGGAGAAAAGACCAGCAGTGAGAAGCAGCGCCGATCCAGCCAGCAGGGCATTAAAGTACAGCGGTAACGGCCAACCTGTGAGAATCGGTTTCCCAGCCTCCTCTGAGTTTTGAGGATGGTCTATTAGTTAGCACTGTTGTGGCAAAAGATAACAGATACATGGATTCCCTCCGTTATCAGGTTACGTACAGGTTCAGCTGCTGCAGTAGAGACCCAACACAACAGTGGTTAAGTGATTTTTTTTAATTCTTTTTTTTTAATCCTTTTTTTCGGGGGGCGGGGGGGAGAGTGCAAGCGGGGGAGGGGCAGAGAGAGTGGGGCAGAGGATCCAAAGCGGGCTCTGTGCTGACAGGCTGACAGCACAGAACCCGATGTGGGACTCAAACTCACGAACCCCGAGATCGTGACCTGAGCTGAAGTTGGATGCTTAACCGACTGAGCCACCCAGGCGCCCTTTAATTCCTTTGTTTTTAAATGTTTATTTATTTTTGAGACAGAGACAGAGATTGAGTGGGGGAAGGGCAGAGGGAGACACAGAGTCTGAAGCGGGCTCCAGGCTCCGAGCCGTCAGCACAGAGCCCGATGTGGGGCTTGAACCCACGAACGGTGAGATCCTGACCTGAGCCGAAGTCGGACACCTAACCGACTGAGCCATCCAGGCGCCCCAACAGTGGGTTAAATTAAAAAACAGCTTCTTGGGGGCACCCGGGTGGCTCAGTCGGTCAGGTGTCTGACTTTGGCTCAGGTCACGATCTTGCCGTTCATGGGTTCGAGCCCCATGTCGGGATGTGTGCGGACGGCTCAGAGCCTGGAGCCTGCTTCACGTTCTGTGTCTCCCTCTCTCTCTGCCCCTCCCCTGCTCATGCTCTGTCTCTGTCTCTCAAAAATAAGTAAACATTGAAAAGAAATTTTTTTAAGAAGCAGCTTCTTGATCTCTCATATGATAATCCGGTTAAGTACTGGATCTGGGGCTGGTTCGGTGGCTCTTATGTCAGGGAGCCAGGCTCCTTCTGTTTTCCTGCTCTACCACCCTGGGGTGTAGCCCTCATCCAGACGAGGCCTTTGTACCGTTGAAATCTTCATTTCCTCCACAGTGTGGCGCCAGACCGCTCTCTGCCGCTGCCCTGGAAACACACGCAGCCTAAGCACCATTCCTGCCTCTGCTCTGGGCCTCGGGACTTTTCTTCTTCTTGAATGAGTGTGCTCCCGCCCCCCAGCTGGTGCTCCACGCCATCCCCCAGGTCTCAACAACATACCCCCACCAGGACCACAGGAGCCAGAGCTGGTCGTGCCTGGTGGTCCTCAGGACTGAGAGGCCCTGACCTCCGTGGGGGCAGGAGCCGGCCAGCATGACCAGTCGGGACTCCCAGGTTAAGAATCCAGTTGAGCCTCCTGGTCATCCTCAATCTGCTCTGCCCTTCGTCTCCCACCCCCAAATCCCTGCCGACCTCCAGCCCTGAAGAAGCCGGAGAACCTCTGCTTCCCCCACCTCCCCGTCCGCCTTGTCCTACTTCAGTCGTTTGGTGAGCATAAAAAGGCCTGTCAAAGTGGTCCCTCTGTTTGGGGGATGGGCTCAGGAGGGGTGGGCATGTGGGTTCGGAGGGTGACAGATTCTTTCTCCAAATGCTCGCCAGGCTCCTCCGAGCCCTCTTCTTGATTCGACCTTGCTTGGCCTGTGAAGGCGAACAAACACGGACGTGGTTGCTGGCAGCTCGTGGCCGCATCCCTAGTAGGACCCTAGCCTCCCTTAAAGTGCCTGCCTGCAAAACTCCCGGCTGTCTAAAGGATTGGCTGCTGAGTCCAGCCAACGCCTGAAGATCGGGCCCCTGTCTCCCAGCTTCTGTGAGAGGGCAGGAGCTTAACTTTGAGAAGTGTCAGCAAAGCCAGATGGGTCTCATATGGGCCAGCGTCCCTTCCTGCTTTTTGTCATCTTTCACTTCTGATTATAGAGCCCCCCACTCATTCCCTTCCCTAGTCCCTCATTCTCCCTGTGAAATACCCCATCACCTCTGTAATAATCCCAGTCGGGTGCCTGCTCACGATGAACCCTTTCCCCTACGGCACTGCAATACTATGTTACTGACTGAAATCTGTCTGGATTACTTTAAGTAGTGTCTGCTTTTGTTTGTTTTCATCAGGGGAGGTGTGCAGGATCAGCCTTTTAATTTTTTTATTTTTAATATTTATTTTTGAGAGAGAGGCAGGGTGCAAGCAGGGGGGTGGGGGAGGGGCAGAGAGCGAGTTAGACACAGACTCCAAAGCGGGCTCCAGGCTCCGCGCTGTCAGCACAGAGCCCGACGTGGGGCTCAAACCCAAGAACCGTGAGATCATGACCTGAGCCGAAGTCGGTCGCTCAACTGACTGAACCACCCAGGTGCCCCAACAGCCTTTGAAATTAAATTATTTTCAGGATCAGCTTTTTAAGTAAGCATCCCAGGGATGTTTGCGTATAGAGGTCCAAAGGCTGTATTTTGAGAAAACATGTTTCCCTGTGGAGATCTTTTCTCTGGCAGCCCTTTTGAATGGGGGCTATGTTTTCTCAGATACTGCATTGCCAATAGTCCATCCAGCTTTAATTCCAGTGAGAACGTTCCAGAGATGAAACTAAGAATCAACTCCAGGCGCTTCTCCAGTCACCTCTGGGGATGAGTGTATGTCGTCAGCATCCAGCGCCTCACCTGCTGCCCAGCTAGAATGACACCTTTCAGGGTTTCCGACTTAGAAACACGACCACCAGGTTACTCCACGTGGACACCACCCCCCTTTTACAAAGCCTTTGAACACCCCCCCATCAGGAGGGGTTTGCTGGATGATGTTGGTTGGCTCTTGACACCCATTTCTAGCCCCTTCTTTGCAGGTCCTGGAAACCCACGAACCATCGTTGACAGATTCCCTCGACAGCAGAATTCTGCCAATAAAGCGTACCTGTGTGAAATTTGGAAGGCGGAGGTGGAAGGAGGTGGAAGCCATGCTTTTCTCCTCTGTAGCAGCAGACATGCGGGCCGAATGTTGGAGTCCATACTCCCCACCAGTCAGGCTTGGGGCCATGGGGCTGTAGTGACCCCGGCAGTGGCTTCCCGAAGTTTCCTGACCGAGTGGCAGCAGCAGCTTTGAATCTATGGAGAGCAACTGTGGTAAAGTAACCTGAGAGCTAGTGGTGCGATTCCCCCCTGGCCCTGACCTTCACCACCGCGAGCCCCACCAGTGGTGAGCACCAATTGCTTGTATGACCTTTGTGTGTGTGTGTGTGTTTGCAATATCTAGAATGGTTTGTTTTCCTGGCTATGGTAGTTTTAAAATATGTTCACAAAACTGACGGTTGATGGGGGGTGGGAGGGAGGGGAGGGTTGGGGATGGGTATTGCGCCTGGGTGGCTCAGTTGGTTGAGCGTCTGACTTTGGCTCAGGTCATGGTCTCACCATTCATGGCTTCGGGCCCCGCATTGGGCTCTGTGCTGACAGCTCAGAGCCTGGAGCCTGCTTCAGATTCTGTGTCTCCCTCTCTCTCTTGTTCTCTCTTCAAAATAAACATTAAAAAAGATGTTTTTTGAGGAATAAATGTTTATTGTTGTTTTTAAAAAATTTTTTTAAATGTTTATTTTGGAGAGAGAAAGAGACAGAGACATAGAGTGCGAGTGGAGGGGTGGCAGAGAGGGTCATAATCTCGTGGTTGGTTCATGGGTTCGAGACCCGCATCGGGCTCTGTGCTGACAGCTCAGAGCCTGGAGCCTGCTTCATATTCTGTGTCTCCCTCTCTCTCTGCCCGCATGCTCTGTCTCTCTCTCTCCCTCTCTCTCAAAAATAAACGTTAAAAAAATTAAAAGAAATACGGCAAGGTAGCATTTGAGACTGATAAGTATTGTGCAAATTTGAGGTCGTGTTATAGAAACAACATTTTCTAAGCTTCACTTTATGAACCACATTTGAGCTAATGGAAATATTCCAAAATAGGAGAATGGAGTTGCCTGGAATCCCGGCCCACACTTCGGGAAGCCCAACTATGCACAGATGGGTCTTCTTGGTTTCTCGTCAGCTCTGTCTCTGTGTCCACCTCTCTTCTTCAAAAAGTCACCACCGGCCCCCGCTCCACCCAGCTCATGAAGGAGTTTGAGCTGGCATGAGGAGTTTCTGCCCTTGTGACCTAAGAGTGACTAAAGGGCCTAGTACTGCGCCTGGCTCAAAGCAGGTGCTCAACAAACAGTAGCGGCCACCATCCTCATCGTTATAATTATTGATTCTTTGATGGTAACCATGGCTTAGACGTCTCTGTACCCCTGCACCCTGCAGCAGGGCAGTATAACCGTCAGCAGGCTTTGGAGTTAACAGGCCTGGATTAAACCCCTACCTGGCAGTTTTGGATTTGCGGCCTTGGGCACCTGAACAGGGTACCTACATCCTTTAAGCCCTGTCCCCTTATCTGCCAGATGGGGATAATAAAGTATGTTTTCACGGACTGTTGGGCTAAATTAAGACTGCAAAACACCCAACCCAGGCCTTGACACCAAGTAAGCAAATAGTAAACTAGGTGCTGCTGCCGCTTCCGATTACTGTTACTCTCTAGTCTTGTGCTTTCAACACAGTTATTTGTTGGCTGACGTCACCACACAGAGACAGACACTTGGTGGCCGTTCTCACTAAAACGCTGGGGGAACGGGAGCAGGCACCAGGAGAACAGGTGTCCTTGCCCAGCAGCAGCAAACTAATAAAGCCGAAGAGGCACTGATGGGCCAATCACCCCGCTTGGAACCATTCCTACCAACCCTGCCAAACCTGCTGGGCTGTGCCCCAGTCCTACTGTCCCCTCGGGGGACTCTGTTGGTGGCCAGCGGTTGGTGCCATATTCCATCACCTATCGCTAAGCCACCAGCATTTATTTGGGGGCATTTAAAGAGATTGTCAGGGGCGCCTGGGCGGCTCAGTCGGTTAAGCATCCGACTCTTGACTTCAGCTCAGGCTGTGATCTCACGGTCGTAAGATCGAGTCCCTCGCATCGGGTTCCACACTGAGCACACAGCCCGCTTGGGACTCTTTCTCTCCCTCTCTCTCTGCCCCTCCCCCCTTGCTCTCTTTCAAAATAAACAGACATTAAGAAAAGAGATTATCAAACCTTGTTAATTCAGGATTTCTTTTATTCACTACTGTATTTTGACTCTGACGTCCTTTTTCTAAAACCTGTCATTCATGTACTCAGAAAGCATAGATGACTTCATTATTTTTAATGTTTATCTATTTTTGAGAGACAGTGTGTGAGCTGGGGGGAGGGACAGAGAGAAAGGGAGACAGAGGATCTGAAGTGGGCTCTGTGCTGACAGCAGAGAGCCCAATGCAGGGCTCAAACTCCCACACCATGAGGTCATGACCTGAGCCAAAGTCGGATGCTCACTGGACTGAGCCACCCAGGCACCCCGACTCCTCCCAACATCCTAAATGTGACTGGTTAACGCCCTCCTCTGCAGAAGTGGAGGGATGTTTGCGTCTTCTGCACGTTGTGCTGCATTATCTCTTGGAATCGTGCAGCCCTGATCTGAGCTGGGTAGGAAAGCAGTGGTAGGTGTGGTGCTGGGCTGAACTGGAGAGAGCCCAGCCGCACGCATCCGACCCTCAGTGGGGTCAGCAGAGGCTAGTGGGGTACAGGTGAACAGTAAGTGCCCCCACCAATAAGTGTTCTGAAATAAAGGCCTGAGCAGGGCAGTCCTGGGTAATTACTGCTCTCACACATTCTTTACTCTAACCCTCCAGCATCTCCCTGCTAGCTCTCTGAGGGTGGGGACTTTTTTTTTTTTTTTTTTTAAAGAAAACAAACAAAAAAACCCAATGGGAATTATCTACTAGCTTGTAAGGTTGAGGAACACCCTACTTCCAACTACACATTTTGTGTCTGAGTTTGAGCTCTTGGGAAGAAAGACAGGCCTCAGCCCTACAGTGGAGGTCGGCTCAGCGATCCAAATATTCTGGCAACCCCAAAGACCTCACAGAGGGGCCAGAGAGAGATGATCCTCTATGGGCAGGGGGTCAAGCGCGTTGTGAATAACTGGTATTTGGTGAGCCAGGGGAGAGAGCACCAGAATAGGCTGTTAATTAACTTAATAGTCTAAGCCCCTTGAAGATACGTTTTCCAGTTTCCAGAGACTGACCGTATCAGGGAAATGACGGAAAGACGCCCCGTTCACCCTACTTTGCCCATACTGTGTCTTGTGGAAATACTGGCTACCACGAGGGACTCTGGCTTCAGTCCTGCTTCTCTCGCCTGTGGCCCCTGTTGTCTGTAGATAAATATTTAACCGTTTACGTTTTAATTCCTTACCACGTGGCTAGAATTGGTTATGGATTTATACATTTTAATATGAGAAAAACAAGTATTTTACAAGCAATGCTGAGAAGCCAGTATCGGAAAGTAAACTTTGTAGGTGGCCTGAGGCAGGACGGCGTTCACTCTGTGACAATCTCACATGCTGTCTCACTCTCGTCACCCAGCTCTTCAGTAGTGGAATCTGTGGTCCGAGTCTTCTCTGCTGTGGCTTTGCCAGCCTCCCTGGGAAAAGGAGAAGAATGCCAAGGCTTTGACTCTCGAAAGGAACAATTCAACTCTTCATAATTTCCTCGTTTTAGAGAAAATCTTCCCCAATCACGTACCCTAGTTCCATGTTGAAAATCTCATCTTCATCAGAAGAATCCTTGTCGTGTAGCTTCTGTGCCATGTTTTTCTTGCGTGTGGCATTGAGGGGTCTGTACATGTCCCTAAGCCAAAGTGGCCGCCTTCTCCAGAAAAAGCCCTCCTAGAAAACAGAAAGGACAACGTTAGGTCTGTTTCCCCTGCCTTCTCCAGCCACGGTACTTTATCCTCCTCAGATTTACCTGATTGTCACTTTCCTCTGAGCATCTCTTACGCAGCAGAGATCCAAAGAAGCCCCTTGAAGGAAACACACACACACAGACAATTAGTGATTCGTACCATTTTCCATGCCTCTCACAATGTATTTCTCCAGTCTTATTAGCAAGCAAAATCAACACAGACCTGGGATCTCAGAAATAATTCCATACATGCTGGGCTTTCAGAATTTTCCTGTGTCTGTCCATAATGGCCCCACAGTGTCCCTGGGAGACCTTTGTATGTAACTTGACATGAAGTATAGGCAGGATTTTCACCCTGCTCACCTTCTGGCCCTTGGCCAAGTGCCCTTGTACAGTCAACAAACTGGGTGACCACACGGCAGAAGCACCAACTCTCTCCAGAAGCATTTTACATCAGTCCCCGCCAGGCTTAGCCTCACAGGCATCATTTGCTGGCGGGTGGGGAGGTGTTTCTATTTTCCTAGCTGCTTTACCTTACAAGATGAATCGCACCGAGTGAATGCCTGAGTCCAACCAGCAGTTATCTAGCTCACTGACTTTCACACTGCAGGCAGATGAGTGAGTGAGTCGTGAAATCACCTGAAAACACACGGCTAGCGCTAAAACACAAAATACTCTTTTTGAATACAAATGGAATAGGGGGTACCTGGGTGGCTCAGTCAGGTGAGCAGCCCAAGTCTCGATTTTGCCTCAAGTGATGATCTCACAGATTGTGACATCGAGCCCTGTGTCTGGCTCTGTGCTGATAGTGTAGAACCTGCTTGGGATTCTCTCTCTCTCTCTCTCTCTCTCTCTGCTCCACCCTCCCCCCCAAATAAATAATAAACTTAAAAAAAAACAGAACAGAAAGAATCAGAGTGTATGGTAAGTTTGTTTTAGAAGGTACTTATGTCTATACGGTATGTGTGCACTGCGTGTGACATAAAATGCAGTTCACAGCCCAAGCACAGTGTAGTCAGAGACGTGCCCAACTGGAAAGGAACCATCTTCTTTCTGGTTCTAGTGGTACTAGTGATACAACCGTCCGGCAAGATATCTTCCTTTTCTCCTTCTCCATCTCATTATTATAAAAGGAAGAGATAAATGATTATCTAAGGTCTCTCCCAGTTCAAATTCTATTGGGTCTGGATAAAGGGAATGGAGAGCGGGGCCTCGAAAACCAGAAGGAGGAAGAAGGAAGTTTTCCCCCTACTTTACGGGAAGGACTCATGTATTCTACCTTCCATCATGCTTGAAGACTAGCCCCTTTACCCCACGACTTTTGGCCCTCCCTATCCCTTCTCCAGAGCCTCTGAGAAGGTCTGTGGCCAGGCCTGATGCCCACCGCCAGCGGGAACGGGTCTGAACATTTCTACCCCCGTCCCCCCACGATCTTTCTTTAAAGGTCTAGTGAGCAGGTGCTCTGTGCCAGTCCCATTCTAACTCGGGTTTGGCTGGGCAGCTAACTTTGCTGGATCCAGGCAAAGCATTAGGCCAAATATGTATTCTTTCTGCCTTTGGTGATTTCCTGGCTGTAAAACAAGGGGATTGAAATAGATGAGTTTGAAAATCTAGTTCTAAAATTCTACTTTAACGATTGCCAGACTAATATTTACCTTGAGCTTCCTTCTTTACCTTCCTTGGCTGCTGTTCTATGAGAATAAATCTGTTTTGGAAGAAAACATGATCACAGTTACCCATCACAATAACCACTCCCTCCACATCTTTATTCATTCCTTTGCGTTTTAGGTCTTATCTACCCAGTGAGATGATAACTTTTCCTAGGACAGGAATTTGTTGAATAGTCCTTTGACTCTTCAATAACACCTAACTCGCGTGCAGCTGGTAATACATTTTACTGACTGCCTCAGATAACATTCAACAGGTAATTCCTAATAAAAATTCTTGGGAGGAGGAAAAGAAAAGTGTCTACCAGAAACCTAAACAGCAGCACTGTTTTAAAATCAAGGACAAGAGTAGGATGTCTGTTATCACTGCTGCTATTCATTGGTGTTGAGGAGGTCCTAACTGATGCACTGGGAAAAAATGGAGTCGTGGAAAGGAAGAACTAAGACGTATTTGCATATGAAATTACAGACAAACTAAAAGGCCCAAGAGAATCAACTAAAATTTTGTTGGAAGAAACATGAGAATTCAGCAAGATGGCTAGATATATATAAAATCAAGAGATCAACATGTAAACCTCAATGACTTTCCTATGTTCCATAAATAATTAATCAAAAGATGGAAGAATTATCCCATTTACAATTATCAATAAAAAGGCATAAAGTACCTAGGAATAAACTTAGCAAAGAATGGGTAAGACCTATGAGATGAAAACACTAAAGCTCTTCTGAAGGACATTAAGAAGAAACGAATACGTGATGTGAGACACTATTTTCCGAGAATAGTGTAAAGATGTCAGTTCCCTTCAAATTAACCTACAAATTCGGGGCAATCCCATTCAAATCCCAAGACAGTTTTTCAAACAAAAACTGGCCAGCTGACATTTGGTAGAGAAAATGTGCAAGCATAGCTACAAAATGGATGAAGAAGAAGATCACAGAGCAGACGTTAAAATACGTTCTTACAGAGCAACTGCAGTTAAGTATGTAGCGTGATACTGATACAGGAAAAGAAAACCAGGTTGATAGAATAGAGTCCAGATAACACTAGTATTTTGGATCCATGAAGAAAGAATGAACCATTCAATAAAAGATTTTAAAGTAACTGGATCTTTATGCAAGGGAAAAAAGTTAGATCCCCTACCTCGACCGTACCAAAACACCAGACAGATTCCATACAGATTAAAAATAAATAAATCACAACAAATATTATAAGAGTACAGAAGAAAATATCAGAGACTATTTTTATACCATGAGGCGAAAAGGCCTTGTTAACGAGGCCCATGTCCCATAAGCCATGAGGCAGATATGGTGACGGACTGTCCACACCCCCTGTTCATCGTAGTCCTTGCCCCCTTGATCCCCTGGATTGTTTGTCCTCTTCCTGTTGATTTATAAAACTCTCTTCATATGAAATATATTAATCCTTTCAAAGGCTTTCACTGAATTTCAATGTTTCAAATATTTGTCAGTGTTTTTATCGTGAAGGAGACGGAACAGTGGGATAGGAGCACAGGCTGACTGCAGGCACAGCTGGGTTCTGCTTTGGGTTTTGCCACAGGGGCCTTAAGCTGATCCCCTTCTATGTAGGAAAGAAGGATGGTGATATCATCCTCACAGGACTGTGGGGATTAAATCAGATGTCTGGTTTATTCCAAGCAGAAATCAGACAAGACGATCAAATCTATCAAATGTTTCTGCATGTGGTATCAGGTCACAAAGCTTTTTCTCACCACAAGATTATAAAAGTATTGATTCTGTTTTCTTCTAGCACTTTGATGGGTTCCTGTTTCTCTTTTGTTACATGTACTGAAATATGTTTTTTTAAGGTGAGAAATAGGGATCTGTTGTTATTTTCCTCCCAAATAATTAAGCAGTTGTTCTATTACCATTTATTTATTTTCTTCCACTGATTTGAATACTAAAAGGTAACATTTCAATGTTTATTTATTTATTTTTGAGAGCGACAGAGAGAGAGAGTAAGAGTGAGAGAGGGGCAAAGAGAGAGAGACACACACACAGAATCCAGAGCAGGCTCCAGGTTCTGAGCTGTCAGCACAGAGCCCAACACAGGGCTCGAACTCCTGAACCATGAAATTATGACCTGAGCCAAAGTAGGACGCTTAACCAACTGAGCCACCCAGGCGCCTCTAAAAGGTAACATTTTAAAAGTCCTCGTCACCCACGGATCTGTCTATTGCTGGACTCTGTAGGCTACTTCACATAAATATTACGTTGCATTATTCCTCATTGTGAAATTGACACAATGCCTCATCTCTTCCTTTGAACATCATTATTGTCCACTACAGGAAAAAAACTGCATGGTCTCTGACCTCAAAAAGTGTATCATCTAAGTAGGGAGAGGAAATAATGAAACCACATAAAAAAATATAAACACAAGGTTAAACCACATAGGAATTTAAAACAGCAATAGGAGTTTATAGAACTTCCCAAAAGCAAAAGGCTGCAGGCCACCTCAAGATGCAGAGTACTGACTGGACAATGGCCAATGATTTCTCTTCCCAGAGGTCATGGTAAGTTGACCCCACGCTAGTTCCTAGGCTCTTAGGCTGAGAAATCAGACTCTGATCTCATCAAGAGAGAACGCACTTCTTTCTGCATGGAGGCAATATCACCTTACCAATGTCACAGGATTGATCAAAATCAGAATGTCAGGTCATGACTTGACAATAAGGAAAACATCCATTCCACAGATAGGGCATCTGTGTCCACATGATTGGGCATCACCTCCTGTGGAGACAGGCCTCTGTGGCACACTGAAGTATAATCAGAAGGCTATTTGGTGAGAAGAGAAGTGGAAGAAAAGTAATTAGCTGAATCCAGTGTTTCATGGAAAGGACGGAGGTAGCTAGATCCATCCATCTGCCCCGCGGGCACAGCCCGGCTGGTGGGCCTGACTCTCATCTGCTGCCTGAGGTGCCATCTCTACTCTTAGGCAAGGCTAGGTGGGCACTGCCCATGTTGGTCTCTTCCTCACCATTTCTATGCTTTTACTACTGACCAACCCTCCAGAAGACAGACATGTTTCTCCTTAGCAGTTAATACATCCAGTCAGGTTTTACTCAAATCTGATAGACCAGGAAGCCTTACATATCTCTGCTCTGATCCATGACCTTGATATTTCTCTCTTGAGGAGCTGCCTTTTAACAAACTGTTTAGCATATTTTTGTTATCAGGGGAGGGGAATGCGTCACTGTAGACCCTAAGAAATGGTGACAATCTCACAGAAGGACTAGGTCCAGGAGTATTACAGTATTCGGGGAAGGCTTTGTGAAGAAAGATGAACTCGAGTTGGCTTTTGAAGGCTCACGGGACTTCCACCAGCAGAGTGAAATAAAGGAATTTCAAGTGGGCAAAGTCACCAACAAAAGTAGGAATGGGCATGGTCTGACTAGGGGATGGTGAGGGGCTGTTTTGGCTGAAATGGAGGGTTGCCATGACAGATGGCAATATATATATATCTATATATATATAGATAGATAGATAGATAGATATAGATATAGATATATAATAAGCATATGTATATTTGAATAAATATATTGAATATATATTCAATTCATACATAATTGAATAAAAGGTAAACAGGCAAGCTCCAGGAATAGGCAACTGTAATTATGACACGCTCTGAGTAGCCTGATGCAGGATTTTAGCTGCAGGGTTTTAACTGAACCTGTTTACACAATGCCTTGCGAAGTGGGGGAGAGAGCTGTAGGCACATCTAATTAATCAACAAGATGACACTTTTATCTCTAAGCCATGCCCTTTCTTCCAAGATGACTGATAGCTCCATGAAGGTGAAGACTATTTCTCTCTCATCATTTTAGCCAACGAGGAAAGAAATCAGTGGTAGTAGGAGGATGACTGGTGAGTGCATCGAATCGACATCATTTTTTTGAGTTGAAGAAATTTTACTATCATGTCAACTGTGGCCTTCTTAGACCTAATGTCTCAGAACAAGCTAATGGCTTGTTATCTTGGTTACAATCCACAGATGTCTCCCGGCAGTGGGGTTCCTTTTAAAATCCCTGGAATATACTTTGCAATAAAAGGACAAAGCATATCTCAGTCCTCCAGACTGAAGAGGGATATCAAGTCGTGATAGGTGGGAAAGTGGCTTTGATTTTCAGTTTGTGGGTTCTGAATCTATTATAAAGAAGGAATATAGTCTGGGAATCTGAACTAATTGTTGTCCTTACCTCAATGAGACAGAACACTATGATCAAAATCATCACTACTACAGTCACAGATATTGCCAAGATGAGTTTGTTGTTATAGCCATAGCCTGGAACTTCTTTTGTGAGCTAAAAAAAAGGGAAAGAACAATTTTTTTAGAAAACAGAGATAGGATGAAAGTTAACTATTCTTTAACGACTCTAAAACCCCATTCTTTCCGATGAATCGCTTATAGGTTCTTAAGGAATATACCAAATCTAATGTGATATGTAATCTTAATCATTAGCATTTTCTTCAAGACTTGATGTATCTTGTATGTTAGGTCCTCTTTTTGTCTCCTCTGGGAACAGCGGCACTGTTTCCTAAATGAGCAAAGTGGCAGATCACTGCCTTAGCCAAAATTATGTGGCCAAGACAAGACCCGGACTAGGAGCCCCTGGTCCTTGTGCTTGGGTCCATGTCCTAAACCACCTAAATGTCGAGACCCCACATTTGGGGATTTATCCTCACCTCCCTTGACTCCTGCCCTCTCTGTTCACTCTGGACTTCTGTGCTCTCATTGATATAATTCTCATTTTTCCATTGGTCCGTATCCCACTCTGCCTTGGACACCTTTACTTCTTGCTGCTCGCTGAGAAGCTTCATCAGGAGGCCTGTTCTGGAGATGAGCTTGGCACAGGCCAGCTGCACCTGGGTCTCAGAGCAGTCCATTTTCAAAGTCCGGATAACATGAGAAATGAGCCTTCTCACGTCATTGCTGGGGATGAGGGACTGTAGCTGCTGGTTTAACTGAATTTCAAACAGATCACCTGGGGACGAGAGCTTTGACACAGTGAAGCCTGTGGCTTTTGGGGGCAAGCCAGTGCCCGCATTGTGGTATTCCCGTTGTGTATCATTGGTTTGTTTAATGGTCGGCATAGAGTTGTCTGCAGTAACAGTAGAATTAGCAGTGGAAAGATTCTTACGGTCTGTGAATTCAGGGAGGGTTTGTTCTGGCACAGTAGTGTTTCCTGTAGAAATATTTTCTTCAGAAACATTTTGGGCAGTAGTGTTCTCTACAGTAGTGTTTTCTCTGTAAGTTCCTGAAGGAGCAAATAATTCTGGAAAAGGATTTTTCTGAGGACTCAGTTCTCCCGGAGATGAAAAATCCTCTCGTGAAGGGGAATTTATGAGGCTCCTGACTGCAGAGGATGGAGGCCTCTTTGCAAGCAGCTGTCTATTACTGAGTGAACTTTCCTTTCTGGACTTTCGATTCAGTTTGGCCTTGGGTGTTCTGTGGACCACACGGGAGCGACTTTTATGAAAGCGGTGTGTCTTTCTGGGGAGTGAGGCTGGTCTGAAAGCCTTCATATTTCTAACTCTAGCATTTGCATCTTCTAAAACAAAAATGGTGTACGTTAAGTCTTTTGATTCTTTTTTCACGTCAGGTGGGGATTTTGGAGCGGGGGTGGCAGAAGGCCTGCCCAAAGAGTATTGCTTCAGGAAAGAAGAGACCGCTGCCTTGTGCTCATCTACGAACGAAGGCTCTGTATTGAAGGAGCTTCCCACTAATTTGCTGGGCCTGTGCGCCACGGGAAGCTCCCCTGGGGATGGTCTCCTGAGCCTTCTTTCCTTGGGAGCGGGGGTGGCAGAAGGCCTGTCCAAAAAGTATTGCTTCATGAGAGAAGAGACCGCTGCCTTGTGCTCATCTATGAACGAAGGCTCTGTATTGAAGGAGCTTCCCACTGATTTGCTGGGCCTGTGCGCCACGGGAAGCTCCCCCGGGGATGGTGTCCTGAGCCTTCTTTCCTTGGCCATGTTCTCCACAGATGGCTGGGCGCTCTGTTTCCTCTGGATGTTCTGACGTCTCAGTTCTTTTAAGTGCCTTTTCCGTATGCCCTTTGGGCCCTTGATGACCTTGTTCACTCTCAGGAACTTTTTCCCCACACTCTCAACCTCGTCTAGGCTCTTCTCCTGCGGTTGGGCAGTTTCCAATTTCTTTGGAAAGATTTGACGTTTAAACTTGGGACCTAAAAGGCTGGAATGTATAAGCATGGCCATTTTTTCTTTCTTTTTCACGTCATCAATTTTTTCCTGAATTTCTGCATCTACCAAATTTTCCAGAAAGTAGAGTTTTCTCAGTTTATTCTTGTAAGTTGAATTGTTGGATCCAGGTTTAAGAGAAGGGTCCCCTGTGTCGTTCATCGAGTGACCCACGGGCTTGTCTCCCTCTTGCACATTTGAAAACAGAAGTTTAATGAACGGTAACAGCGTCGATTCTACGTCTTCTAGATTGCCCTCCGAGAAATAAGGCAATATGTAATTCAGTGCACTAATGACATCACTTTCGTCATTGAAGTCTAGCTGCTCGTTCATAAAGGCTGACAAACTGACACGATCTATGTCTGAGGACGCCTTCTCTGGCTCAATAGTCAGCTCCGTGCTGGCGCTCTTCTTTCGAGCTGTCAATACCTTCATGAATGATCCCTCTGCCTTCCTTAGGTATACTTCCTGATCTGTCGAAGAAGAAGAAGAGATGAGTTCTGATAATGGAAGACTGACAGCACAGCTCTTTGTCAATGCACAGTCATACGTCCCAGTCAAGCAAATTAAGAATCAGCAAATACTCGAGCGCCATTTAGAGAGGAGACGAACTCAAACTTGGACCCACGATTGGCAACAACAAAAGGACAAAAAGATGTGTTTTGAAAAAGTAGCTATTTCCTCAGAACATTCCACAGTGTGAATAAGTATATTTAGAGTTATTCCATTGGTCCCTAAGGGCCGATTGCCCAGGCCTCAAGAAAAGCCAAGGCCGGAAGATACTCGGCTAAACTGTGTGCAGCTCTAGTGCGACTCCTGGCATTCACATACCCCACCCTGTCCTGCTTCGGGGGCAGAGGGAGCGCGAGTCTTCCTCCTTCTACGTCTTCAGTGGGCTTGAGTTCTTGCTACCATCACATATGCACGGGACAACACCCGTCACCAGCAGGCCCTCATCTGGACACGCCCTCTCCGCCCACCCACCAATTCCTTCGCTTGGTCCCTGCTCCCATATATCGCACCTCCCGTAACATAAGCTCTAGACAGAAAAAACTAAACACAAGACCCGCTAAGTCCACCCTGGTTCTTTGCTTAAATTTGGGCAGAGATGTGGGGTATAGGTTAAGAGATTTTCCAGCTATGAGAGAGATGCCACTGTGGGGCATTCAAAAAAATCAACGGAATGATACTTGAGGTTTTAAAATGCAGAAGGGATAAAGAAACTTTGGTCAAATGCCTACTTTGCTTTCATTTCCTTTCATTTCCAGATTTCTAGCTTTACTGAGAGAACCATCCAGAGCTTCCAACTACATGAAGGTCAAGCGTACAGCTTGTGTACACTGAACAGCACTGTGCAGCTGGGTTTTTCCAGAAGAATTAAAAGTATTTTTAGTGGTGCTGGTGAGAATCGGAGGAGGAGGTGATAAAGGTCACGAGAGAGGAGGAGCAGCGGGCTGGCGGAGCGCCCAAAACGGGAGAGGAGACTCGAGTGCTAGGCTAAGGCACCTCTGATCTCATTTTTCCTCGCCTGTCAAAGGAGATAAAAAAAAAAAATGCCTATTCTGCCCACCTCTAAGGGAGAAGGGAGTAAGATAATTGGTAAAACATTGTTTTGGAAAACAAGCAACACCACTTATAGAAGTAGCAAAGTGTAATTTATGCTGTGCCCTAGACCATTGACAGGGACCCATATTCAAGCTATCCAGGTGCAAAAGCACATTTTGGAAGTCACCAAGTTAGTGCCAATAAAACCTAAGAACAGAAAAATACCTAAAAGCACCTGTGTTTTGGATAGAAAAGCTTAAGATTCAGAACAAGAGTTGGACAGCCCAAGAATAGAAGAGCCCTCTCATCTGTTAGAACGGTTGGGTAGCAGCTTCTGGTTAGGGCACAGAAACACAGAGGCTCCAAATAAAACTTTTTCAGAAATCAGCATCACTTGTACTCTTACACACTTATAAAAACAACAAAATAAACAAAAAGGTATCTCCACCTGTCCTATAAGACAAAGGGCACCTGAGACCTAACGCACGTAAAATCAGCTTATAAGCTGTGATGTACTATGTGAACAGGTTTTCATTTGGGGGTGGGTAGTTGACTTAATAATGTAACTGAGAATCTGACTTTTCACAAAGGAATAGTTCTTAGAAATTTAGGGATCTGAACTCTGAATGAGTAAAAATAATGCAATGACATCATTAGTTTAAAAATTTACCATTGTTAGGGTGCCTGGGTGGCCCAGTCAGTTAAGCATCCGACTTTGGCTCAGGTCATGATATCACAGTTCAGCCCCGCATGGGGCTTGCTGCTGTCAGTGTAGAGCCTGCTTCGGATTCTCTGTCCCCCTCACTCACTCTCTGCCCCCTCCCAGCTCACGCACGTGCATGCTCTCTCTCTCAAAAATGAATAAACATTAAAAAAAATTATCATTGTTGATTAAAAATAAAAGTTAAACCACAAATAAAATAAAAATTTACAAATTTATCATCAGGCAATTAGGACTTACCACAACGTGTGCCATTTGTCAGACATGCACTGTCACAATGTAGCTTGACTGTCTTACAGACAACCTCAATAGTATTTTTAAATTGGCAGAGACAGCAGGCCATACGGCTAGGTAAAATCCTATAAATGGAAACACAGACAATTAAATTAGTGGTAAAGGAGTTACTCGAGCAGGTAGAAGAGGCGGGCCAAAGTCATCACAGGGCTGTGCAAAAAGGAATTCTTGAGGCACATGGCCTGGATGGTTGGGTAGGGACCAGTTGGCCAACTGCTGCTCTTGAATATTATAAATACACAGATAGAAGGACAGAGGTGCCCAACGGAAAGGTAAGGATGACATGGGGTATGGTACCCTTAGAATGAGATAGAGATTAGAACTGGGTGACACTGATCAGTAGTTTAATACACAGGTAACTCCTTCCAAGCCAAAAGTCTCACTTCGGGTTGAGAGCACACAGAAAGAGGGTAGACTTCTAAGAGTTTGAATAAATCTGAAATATGGCCCATACTGAGGATAAAAAGCAATCAACTTTGGCTCAGGTCATAATCTCGTGGTTCATGGGTTTGAGCCCCACATCAGGCTCTGTGCTGAGAGCTCGGAGTCTGGAACCTGCTTCAGATTTAACTTCCTCTCTCTCTACCCCTTCCCTGATCACTCTCTGTGTCTTAAAAATAAACAAATGTTAAATTTTTTTTTTAAAAAAGCAATCAATCAAAAACTAATCCATAATCTACACAAATGCTACAATTAGCAGACAAGGGCATTTAAAAAAGTTATTATAACAGTATTTCATATATGGAAAAAACCCCATGCCTCTCCTTAACTCAATGAATTGTGCAACAACTTCAAGTGGCCTAATATATGTATACTTAGAGTCCACGAAGGAGAGGAGATATAAAAAAAATTTGAAAAACTAATAGCCCCCACATTTCCAAATAAGTAAACCCTATAAACTCACAAATCCAGCAAGGTCAATGAAATCTGAGCACAACATGGATTAAACTACATGTTTAGTTTAATCCATTAAACACGGATAAAACTACACCACGGCACATGATAATCAAACTGGTCAAAGCCAGCGATAAAGAGCAAATCTTAAAAGCAGCCAAAGGAACAAAACCACACATGACACACAGAGCAACAAAGATAT
Organism: Panthera onca; assembly: GCF_046562875.1. Lineage (NCBI taxonomy): Eukaryota > Metazoa > Chordata > Mammalia > Carnivora > Felidae > Panthera > Panthera onca. Next base: position 165,752 of record NW_027675814.1, on the reverse strand, counting down.
AACAATGACAACATATTTCTTGTTGGAAATAATGTAAGCCAGAACTCGGTGGGGCAACATCTTTCAAGCAGTGAAAAGGAGAGGGGGACCAAATAGCTATCAAGCTAGAATTCTATACCCAAATCTTTCAAAAATAAAAGCAAGACAGACTATCTGAGACATACAAGAGCTGGAAGAATTCATCATTAGCAGGCTTACACTGTAGAAATGCCAAAGGAAGTATTTTTTTAAATGTTTATTTGAGAGACAGAGAGAGAGGGCACGTGCAGTATGCGTGTGCAAGGGGGAAAGAGCACTGAGGAGACAGAGAATCCCAAGCAAAGCCCAACGCGGGACTTGAGCTCACAAACTGTGAGATTATGACCTGAGCCAAAATCAAGAGTTGGATGCTTAACTGACTGAGCCACCCAGGTGCCCCTAAAGAAAGTATTTTTAAGCAGAAGGAAAAGGATAGCAGACGGAAATGTGGATCCACACAAAGGAATGAAGAACATTAGAACTGGTAACTATATAGGTTATGATTTCACTTCACTATATGTATGTATATCATTTCACTATATGATTTCACTTATATGTAGAATCTCAGAAAAAAACAAACAAACAAGGGGTGCCTGGATGGGCTAAGTCGATGAAGCATCCTACTCTTGATTTCGGCTCAGGATCTCAGGGTCGTGAGATCGAGCCCTGTGTCAGGCTCCACACTCAGCATGGATTAGATTAAGATTCTCTTAAGATTCTCTCTCTCTCTCTCTCTCTCTCTCTCTCTCTCTCTCTCTCTCTGCCCCTCTCCCCAACTTGTACACTCTGACTCTAAAATTAAAAAAAAAATACACCAAAAACCATAAGATACCTAGGAATAAACCTAATCAAAGAGGTAAAAGATCTGTATGCTGAAAACAATAGAACGCTTATGAAAATAAATTGAAGAAGACAGAAAGAAATGGAAAAACATCCCATGCTCAAGGATTGGAAGAACAAATATTGTTAAAATGTCTATACTACTCAAAGCAAACTACACATTCAATTCAATCCCTATCAAACACCAGTATTTTTCACAGAGCGAGAACAAACAATTCTAAAAGTTGTATGGAACAAGAAAAGACCCCGAATTATAATGTTGGGAAAAAACAAACAAACAAAGCTGGAGGCATCATGATTCTGGACTTCAAACTGTATTACAAAGCTGGAATCATCAAGACAGTGTGGTACTGCACAAAAACAGACACATAGATCAATAGAATAGAATAGAGAACCGAGAAATGGAGCCACAAATATATGGTCAACTAATCTTCGATAAAGCAGAATATCCAGTGGAAAAAAGATAGTCTTCGCAATAAATGGTGTTGGGAAAACTGGACCGTAACGTGCAGAAGAATGAAACTAAACCACTTTTTTACACCATACACAAAAATAAATTCAAAATGGATGAAAGACCTAAATGTGAGACGGGAAACCATCAAAATCCTAGAGGAGAACACAGGCAGAAACCTCTTTGATCTCAGCTAAAGCAACTTCTTACTAGAGACATGTCTCCAGAGGCAAGGGAAACAAAAGTACAAATGAACTACTGAGGAGTGCCTGGGTGGCTTAGCGGGTTGAATGCCTGACTCTTGGTGTTGGCTCAGGTCGTGATCTCAGGGTCGTGGATTGAATCCCGCATCAGGATTCTCTCTCCACTTGAGATTCTCTCTCTCCCTCTCTCTCTGCTCCCCCCCATGCATACATGTATGTGTGTGTCCATGTTCTTAATTAATTAATTAATTAATAGGGGCACCTGGGTGGCTCAGTTGGTTAAGTATCTCACTTGGCTCAGATCATGATCTTACAGTTCGTGAGTCTGAGCCCCGTGTCAGGCTCTGTGCTGACAGCTTGGAGCCTGGAGCCTGCTTCAGATTCTGTGTCTCCCTCTCTCTCTCTGCCCCTCCCCTGCTTGCACTCTGTCTCTCTCTCTCAAAAATAAACATAAACAAACAAACAAACAACATTTTTTTTAATGAATTATTGGGACCTCATCAAGATAAAAACCTTCTGGGGCACCTGGGTGTCTCAGTCGGTTAAGCTTCTGACTTCAGCTCAGGTCATAATCTCACGGTTTGTGAGCTCGAGTTCCGCATCGACTCTCTGTTGACAGTGCGGAGCCTGCTCAGATCCTCTGTCTCCCTCACTCTCTGCCCCTACCCCACTCTTGTGCTCTCTCTCTCAAAAATAAACATCCATGAAAAAAAGATAAAAAGCTGTACAGCAAAGGAAACAATCAACAAAATTAAAAGGCAACTGATGAAATGGGAGAACATATTTGCAAATGACATAATCTGATAAAGGGCTAGTATCCAAAATATATAAAGGACTCAACACCCAAAAAATCAAATACATAATCCAGTTAAGAAAAGGGCAGAAGACATGAATAGACAGTTTTTCAAAGAAGACATCCGGAAGGCTAACAGACACATGAAAAGATGCTCAATATCACTCATCATCAAGGAAATACAAATCAAAATCACAATGAGATACCACCTCACATGTGTCAGAATGGCTAAAATTAATAACTCAGGAAACAACAGATGTGGAGAAAGGGGAACCCTTCTGCGCTGCTGGTGGGAATGCAAACTGCTGTAGCCACTCTGGAAAACAGTATGGAGGTTTTTAAAAAGTTAAAAATAGAACTACCCTACAACCCAGCAATTGTACTACTAGGCATTTAACCAAAGGATACAAAAATGCTGATTTGAAGGGGCATGTGCACCCAATGTTTATAGCAGCACTATCAACAATAGCCAAAGTATGGAAAGAGCCCAAATGTCCATTGATGGATGAATGGATGAAAGATGTGGTATATATATACAATGGAGTATTACTTGGCAATCAAAAAGAATGAAATCTTGCCGTTTGCAACTACATGGATGGAACTGGAGGGTATTACGCTAAGTGAAATTAGTCAGTGAAAGACAAAAATCCTATCACTTCACTCATATGATGACTTTAAGAGACAAAACAGATGAACATAGGGAAGGGAAACAAAAATAATGTAAGAACAGGGAGGGGGACAAAACAGAAGAGCCTCATAAATATGGAAAACAAACTGAGGGTTACTGGAGGGGTTGTGGGAGGGGGGATGGGCTAAATGGGTAAGGGGCACTAAGGACTCTACTCCTGAAATCATTGTTGCACTATATGCTAACTAATTTGGATGCAAATTTTAAAAAATAAAAAATAAAACAAGGTAAAAAATAAACAAAAAATAAACAAAAAACCAAATGAATGAATAAACAACAACAACAAAGAGAAAACACTTGTAAATACGGAGAACAAACTGGGGATATGGACAAAATGAGTGAAAAGGGTTAAGAGGTACCAACTTGCAGTTATAAAATAAATAAGTCACCAGATGAAAAGTACAGCATAGGGAATATAGTCAATAATACTGTAATATACTTATTGTGGTGAGCATTTCATAATGTATATAATTGATCACTGTGTTGTGAGCATTTCATAATGTATATAAAAGATCACTGTGTTGTACACCTGAAACTAATTTAATATTACATGATCTATATATACTTCAATAAAAGAGATAATTGAGGGGCACCCAGGTGGCTCAGTCAGTTAAGCATCTGACTTCAGCTCAGGTCATGATCTCATAGTCTGTGATTTCAGGCCCCACATCAGGCTCTGTGTCTACAGCTCAGAGCCTGGAGCCTGCTTCAGATTCTGTGTCTCCCTCTCTCTCTGCCCCTCCCCCACTTGCACTCTGTCTCTCTCAAAAATACAAAAATAAAAAAAGATAACTGACTATTTAAACAAAAAAAATAATATGGTGTGCTAAAAGTAAAATGTATGAAAACAATAGCACAAAGGTCAGGAGGGGAACAATGGAAGTACACTATTTATTGTAAGGTTCTTATACTATTCATGAAATCATATAATATCATTTGAAGATAGACTGTGATAAGTTAAACATGAACACTACAAACCATTAAACAGCTACTAAAATAACAAAACCTGAGTTGTAACTATTTATCCCCCCACCAAAAAATAATAAAACGTACTAAATCAACCCAAGAGCAGGAAGAAGAAGAAAAAGAAAAAGAAAAGAAACAAAGAACAGATGGGATACATAGAAAAGAGTAGACAGTAGCTTTAAATGTAAGCATATAAATAATTACATTAAATATAAATGGTATAATCACCTAATTAAAAGATAGAGTTGTCATACTGGATAAAAAAGCAAAAGCCAACTATATGCTGTCTATAAGATTCATCTTCAATACAAAGATATAAGTAGGTTAAAAATATGGAAGAAATTATGCTTTGCTAACACTAATCAAACGAAACCTTGAGTGGCTATATTTACTATAGGACAAAGTCAATTTCAAAGCAAAGATATTACCAGGGATAAATGAGGTTATTCCATTGTGATAGAAATGTCAACTATTAGAAAAGACATAACTTAAGAATTTATGTGTCTGATAATAGAACTTCCAAATATATTAAGGAGAATAGGAAAGAGAGACACATAAGCACTCAATTATAGTTGGAGATTTCAATATCCCTCTCTCAATAATTGACAGAAAAAATATATAGAAAATGAGTAATGATACATCAGACTTGAAAAATACTACCAACCTACTTGACCTAGTTGACATTTATAGAATACTCCACACCAAATCAGCAGACTACATATTTTCTTTCAAGTGGACACATAATATTTATCAAAATAGGCCATATTCTCATCTATTACCAGAATTCATTGGCTATAAAACAAGCCTCAATAAATTTAAAAGGATTTCAGTCATCCAACATATTGTTCTGTGACCACAATGGAATTAAATAACAAATTAACAGATCTGTAAAATCTCCAAATATTTAGAAACTAACCAACACACTCCTAAGTAACCCTATTGGTCAAATAAGTCAAAATGGATATTAGAAACTATTTTGTACCAACTGAAACTGAAAACACAACATGTCAACATGTGGGATGTTGCTCATATAGTATTCATCTTCCCCAGTGTCCACTTTTAAGAAACTAGAAAAAGAAAAGGAAATTCATCACTGAGTAAGGAGAGAAAATGGAATGATAAAGATCAAAGCAGAAATTTTTGAAAAGGAAAACAAAAATAGAGAAGTCACTGTAATGAAAAGGCACTTTTTAGAGAAGATAAGTAAAACTGATAAACTTCTGGCCAGATTTATCAAGAAAAGACAAGAGAAGACACAAATTATCAATATCAAAAATGAGAGGAATGACATCACTACAATTCTACAGATACTAAAAGGATAATAAGGGATTATTATAAAATACTTTATGTCAATAACTTCAAGATGAAATAGATTCCCTGAAAGACATGAACTACTCAAAAAAATAAAGTATGTAATTTAAGTAGCACTATTACAAAAATAAAATCTGTAGTTTAACACTTTCTCACAAAGAAAGCTTCAAGCCCACATGGCTTCACTGGTGAATTCTAGCAAACATTTAAGGAAAAAATAATGCCAATTCTGCACAAACTGTACTAGAGAATTGAAGAGAGGGGAATACTTCCCAACTCAATTTTAAGGCCAACATTCACCTTATGAAAAATAGATAAAGACATTAGAAGAAAGGATAGATAGAAGATCTCATATACTGCTGGCTGGAATGCAAAATGGTACATCCACTTTAGAAAACAGGTAAGCAGTTTCTTAAAAAGTTAAATATACACTCAGCATATGATGTAGCAATCCTGCCATTAGGTATTTTACCACCTGCCCCCCTCCCCCAATGAAAACATATGCTCACACGAAGACCTGCATGTAAGTGTTTTAAGCAACTTTATTCATAAAGGCCAAAAAGCTAGAAACAACTCAAATGCCCATTAACTGATGAATGCATAAACAAACTGGTATATCCTCACAACTGCAATACTACTCGGCAATAAAAAGGAAATGAACTACTGACATGTGCAAAAACATGGATGAGTCTCTGGGGTGCCTGGGTGGCTCAGTCAGATAAGTGACCGACTTTGGCTCAGGCCATGATCTCATGTTCCGCAGGTTCATGCCCTGTATTGGGCTCTGTGCTGACAGAGCCTGGAGCCTGCTTCGGGTTCTGTGTCTCTCTCTCTCTCTCTGCCCCTCTCCTGCTTATGCTCTCTGTTTCTCAAAAATAAATAAACGTTAAAAAAGTTAAAAAAAAAACAAACATGGATGAATCTCAAAAGGATTATGCTGAAAGGAACCAATCACAGAAGACTGCATACTGTATGATTTCATTTATTTATTTTTTTTAATGTTCATTTATTTTTGAGAGAGAGAGAGAGATGGAGTGCAAATGGGGAAGGGGTAGAGAGACAGGGAGACACAGAATCTGAAGCAGGCTCCAGGCTCTGAGCTGTCAGGACAGAGTCCGATGCAGGGCTTGAACTCACAGACCGCGAGATCATGACCTGAGCTGAAGTCGGACGCTTAACTGCCTGAGCCACCCAGGTGCCCCTTGTATGATTTCATTTATAAGACACTGTAGAAAAGGCAAAACTATAGGGACAAAAATTAGGTTGGTGGTTGCCAGGGCTGGTGGTGAGAAAAGGGGATTGGCTGCAAAGGCACATAGGGGCCTTTTGGGGTGACAGAAATGTTCTACGTCTCAAATGTGGTGGTGGTTACATAACTACACGTTTGTCAAAACTCATCAAACTGTATGCTTAAAAAGAGTAAATTTTATACCTCAATAAATCTGACTTAAGAAAACAATAAAACAAATCTAAGTAAACAACTAAGTGAAAATACACATAAGAAAAATCAACTTACAGTGTTTCCAATTCAACGGTCATCATGAGGATGCTCTCAACTGTTGTAAGTGACACCTGTGTTGATCCCATGTCTCTGAAGGAGAAAGCCCAAACATGCGTGATTTGAACCCAAGGATAAAAATTCTGTACCTAAAAAGATACTTAGCAACATGTGATTACTTCAATTCTGGCTTCTTTGTCAAGTCAGCTCAAGAGTTTTCTTGCTATGGACAATAATTTCAGAAAGCTCCCAATGAAGACATTTTATGTGCATCATCAAATTAATCACCTTGGTGCTCAACAGTACAATCCTTTTTACTCTTATCCTCATTTTCATTCTCAGTTGCATCCACCTCTCTTGATTAGTCTTTTTTTCTTTTAATATACACCTTACTCCACTTTCCACTTTGAGATAAATGGTATTTCTACCTACATCTACAAGTCCCATGTCTGTTATGTGTTCTTCAATACTACTCCTTCCTCTGCAGGCTATCTTGCCCATATACGTTTTTTCTTTGCTAATAATGCTTATTTCAATAACCCAGTTAAAATTTAAATTACGACTTTTTAACCAAAACGCAAAATACTTAATCTTTTGATGACAACAAAAAAGATCAGAAATCATCTCATGAGCCATGAGATTGTTGCAATACTTACAAATATTTTAATGCTGGCAACTTAAAAAGATAGGAATCTTCAACAGTTGACAGAGGGTTACGACTGATAATTCTGAAAAATGCAATGGAATTAAAATTATCTGCATTTCCAGTAATGACTACCATGAAAGTTTATGTTCATTTTGGGGGTATGGAACTGGAAGGTGAAAACTAATCATTTTCTGCCTTTGCCTATAAATCACCCTTAGATTCTGTAAAGCACTCTTCCTTTGGGAACTACCCAGCTCTCTGGACGATAAAGTGGAGAACAGAAAGAGGAAAAAAAAAAATTTTTTTTTTACGTGGACAGCAAAGCAAAGATATGCCAAAGAACTTTTTGGGCTGAAAATCCTAGAAGTGACTATGCTGGTAGGAAGCCCAGGCTCTGTAGGAAATACTGTTTCTAGTGTCCTCTGTAATTCTAGGTGCTTTTCCTTTATCTCTAGAAATGTAAAAAATTCCACAGTTTAAAACACCCGGTTAAAGACAAAAATAGGACCAATTCCTCAGTTTGGGGGCCAAAGACAAAGGGATTAATCTAAGAGGAAATGGTGAAAGCTATACCCCCACCATGTGTATTCTCCTATGACAGCCTTTGTTAGGTGGCATATGATCCCGTTTCCTTATCCATCTCCTGGACTGCCAGCTCCTTGAGGGCAGGGACCATACTCTATTGTCATTTTTGTCCCTGTGCCTGACAGAGTGCTTGTTATTTACTAGTTACTTAGTGAAGGCTTGTTGAATAAATAACTTTTTGTCACTGCTTGACACAAGTTTTTATTCCAAAATGCCAAGTAGATTTTCTTCTCAGTTCTTTACAGCAAAAATAAAGTGAAGGAAACAGGAAGAAAGAAAAGAAAATCTGCCTTTAGGTTGACTCTGCTCAAGAATCATCACTGTACTTTTGCAAAATTATAAGGATAATCATCACAACCAATACTATTGAGCCATAGGGCATCTGTGATCAGCATTTCACATTTAAACCTCACAATAACCTTATGTGATAGATACATCATTACCCCATTTTACAAGTGAGGAAACTGAAGTACAGAGAGGTTGTATAATTTGTCCCAGTTTGTCAAGCCAGTCAAGAAGCAGAGCTGGAATCTGAACTCAGTTCTGACTCCAAAGCCTGTATTTAACTTGTATGAAAAAAAAAGGGGGTTTAAAATAGCCGTTACCTTAAACTTAACTTTGAGAGCATTAAATATAGAAACACTTTGCTGAACTTCATCTCTCCATCTGGGAGAGCTTCTCTAAGAATTACATTTTCTATTTTTATTCCTTTCCTCTAATCATCTCCCATGATTAAGTATTTAATTAGCCTGTGATCATTGAGACTTTAGAGATTTCATTTTTTATTTTTGTATTCTATTTTTTGAGAGAGAGAGTACAAGAGTATGAGTGAAGGAGAGGCAGAGGAAGAGAGAGAGAGAGAATCCCAAGCAGGCTCCATGCCCAGTGCAGAGCCTGACATGGGGCTTGATCCCATGACCGCAAGATCATGACCTGAGCCGAAATCAAGAGTCAGGCAGTTAACTGAGCCACCCAGGTGCCCTGAGACTTTAGACATTTTAAAGCCCTGTTACAGGTGAATCAGTGAAAATGAGAAAGGAAGGACGTCTGAAAATTCATCCTTCCGTAAAAGCAACAACAACAACAAAAAACTAGCAAAAATGGTCAAAATCAACTTTCTCAGAACTTTGGAAATTTTAACCAATGGGCTTGCAGCAACCCGGAGAGCATTTATTAAAGAAAAAATTACTAATTTCTATGAGAACAGTGAGCTCTGTTGTTTTAACTTGTCCTCAACCTCTGCTCTCCATCGTGATGGTAGCCTTAAAAATTGCCCACATCCCAGGGGAACAGAATGGAGCTCAAGTTCCTTAAAGCCTCATTCCCAAGGAACAAACTGTCATTGTTTTACCTGTCTAGTGGGGTCCCTAAAAAACTTCACTTGAAAGCCTTGCCCTTGACCTCACTGAGAACTGCACAGTGCTAAAATAGCCTCTTCCCAAGGGGCATTTTTTGAAAACAATTATAGATAAATGTTTTAATCTGGCAGCTATGTGAGGCAATTGATAACAAGACAAAAAATAGCCTAAACAAAAAGCCTAAAAGGAAAAAGCTGAGAAATGAGATGTCCATAGGGACTTTGAAATGCTCCAACATCTTCCTGGGTAACTAGAAGACCACAAGACATATTCCTGGGAATGTAGAAAAAAAACCTTAGCACTAATAAATGAGTTCAGCAAGGTTACAGGACACAAGATCAATATGTAAAAATTAGCTTTATTTCTATACATCAGCAATGACTATTCCAAAAATAAAATTAGAAAAACAATTCCATGTATAACAGTACTCAAAAGAACAAAATACTTAGGAAAACATTTAACCAAAGAAGTGCAAGAATCACACTAAAAACCACAAAACGTTGTTGAAAGAAATTAAAGAAGATTGAAATAAGTGTAAAGATATGCCATGTTCACGGATCAGAAGAAAATATTGTTAAAATGGCACTATACCCCAAATTGAACTGTGGTTTCAGTATAATCCCTATCCAAACCCCAACTGACTTCTTTCCAAAAATTGGCAAGCTAATTCTAAAATCTGTATGTCAATTCAAGGGACCGAGAATAGCCAAAATGATCTTTTTAAAAAAAAAAAAAAAGTTTATCTATTCATTTTGAGAGACAGCGAGCATACACACCCGTGCAGAAGAGCAAACATGAGCGAGTGTGAGTGGGGAAAAGTGTGAGCAGGGGAGGGGCAGAGGGAGAAGGAGAGGGAGCATCCCAAGCAGGCTCCATGCTGTCAGTGCAGATTGCAACACGGGGTTCCATCTCACAAACCATGAGGTCATGACCTGAGCTGAAATCAAGAGCCGGCCACTTAACCAACTGAGCTACCCGGGTGCTCCAAAACGATTTTGACACAGAACAACAAAATGGGAAGACTCACACGCCCTGGTTTCAAAACCTACTTCAAAACTACAGTAATCACGGTGTGGTACTGGCAAAAGAACAGACATGTAAGTTGATGGAACAGAACTGACAGTCCAGGAACAAATCCTCACATTTATGGCCCACTGATTTTCAACAAGGGTGCCAACACCATTCAACGTGGGAAGACTAGTCTTTTCAAATGATGCTGGGACAACCGTATATCCCCATACAAAATAATGTAGTTGGATTCCTACACTTCACACCATATATAAATATTAACTCAAAATGAGTCAAAGACCTAGAAGGAAGAGCTCAAGCTATAAAACTCTCAGGAGAGAAATCTTTATGACCTTGGATTTAGGCGACGGTTTCTTAGACATGACACAAAAAGCACAACAAACCAAAGGAAAAATAGATAAACTGGACTTTATTTAAAAATAAAAAAACAACCCAAAACTATCATATGTCTGATACAAGTCTAGTATCCAGAACATCCAGAATATATAAAGAACTCTTAAAACTCAGTGAAAAGACAAATAATCAAATGTTTAAATGGGTAAAGGATTTGAAGAGACATTTCGCCAAAGAAAATACATGAATGGCCAATAAGCACATGAAAAGATGCTCAATGTCTTAGGTCATTAGGGAAATATAAATCAAAGCTACAATGAGATACTACTCTACACTCACTAAGATGGCTATGATCGAACAGAGAGACAATGATAAGTGGTAGCAAGATTTGGGGAAACCAGAATCTTCATACATTGGTGGGAATGTAAAATGGTGTAGTCACTGTGGAAAACAGTTCGGCAGTTCCTCAAAAGGGTTAAATATAGAGTTACTACATGACCCAGCAATTCCACTCTTAGGTATGTACCCAAGAGAATTAAAAACATATGACCACACAAAAACTTGTACATGAATACTCATAGCAGCATTATTCACAATAGCCAAAAAGTCAAAATAATCCAAATGTCCAATAACTCACGAATGGATGAACAAAATGTGACTGGAGCACCTGGGTGGCTCAGTCGGTTAAGCATCTGACTTTGGCTCCGGTCGTCATCTCACAGTTCATGAGTTCGAGCTCTACATCAGGCTCTGTGGTTTTGGATCCTCTGTCCCCCTCTCTCTCTGCCGCTTCCCCGCTTGTGTGTGCGCTCTCTTTCAAAAATAAATAAACATTAAAAAAAGGAATGAAGTACTGAAACATGCTACAACCGGATAAATCTTGAAGCCAACAAGCCATGTGAAAGAAACTAGACACACATTTCTATGAAATGTCCAGAATAGGCAAATCCATAGGGGCAGAAGGTAAATTAGTTGTTGCCAGGGGCCTGGGAGGAGGGGGGAATGGGGAGTAAAGGCTGATGGGTATGGTATTTCTTTCGAGGGGGGCAATGACAATGTTCTGGAATTAGCAGTGATTATTGTCTATCAAAGTATACCATTGGACTATATACTTTATAATGTTGCATATTCTATTATGCGGACTATATCTCAATTTGAAGAAAAAAAAAAAGAACCATGTTGTGATAAATAGAGAACCAGTTGCCAGAAGATCAAACATGTTAGTAGGTGGAGAAAAGGGGAGCGAAGATTCAAACTCTTCCACAACGGAGGTCAGAGGGAGTTAGCGGTGCGGCTGGGAGCCATGCATTTTTGTTCTTGCCTTGGAAACTCCCCTATTCTTCCTATTCCAGCCCCTTCTTCTACGTTTTTTCAGGCCCATTAACATGTCGGGTTTGTGTAACACTAGTTAATATCCAGTCAGACGATGTTATGAAGAGAAAGAACGTGAGTGTCACATGTCTGGTTAAACACAGTTCCTCAACCTTGAGGCTCCGAATGTCCTTTGGCTTTGAAAAAATAAAAATGGCATTAATACCTACAAGCTTACTGGCGGGCTCTGTGCAAGTAACCTCTTCCACGTGTGTGTCTTCCCCTGCCCACTTCTCCCCCCCCCGCCCCGCCCCCCTGGCTCCCTATTAAGAAAGACTATGAAGAATTATGCAGCCAAAACAATTTAGTAGTTTGTTATCCTTCCCCCAACTATCTCAGTGCTCTACCCCCACTGTCCCCCCCTCTTTCCTGGTAGCTCACCCATGGCCTTATACCCATCGGCTCGGTGCTTCCTCTTACCCAGGCAGCCCTCCTGCTGAGATGAATGCCCTGTGTTTATCTGTAGTGAAAACAAAATACAGGCCACTCCAAGTTATCCTATCTCCTCCTGTCTTTAGTGCCGCCTTCTCTTCATGGAGCTATTGTGCCTGAGCCAAGGGGAGAATGAGAACTGACCCGACAGGTTACATCTGCTGGACCGACAGCAATTGTCTTTCCACAGACTGCGATACGCACGAACGGTGGACGCTGCACTAGACATCATCTCCATTTCCGTTCAATTCCCTCATTTTACAGATAAAACGTGTGCTGACTCAGTCTATTGGCTTTTGGATATTCGTGGGCTTATCTTTATGGGAGTAAAACATAACAACAGTTATCCTCAAAGACTGTCTCATAATCAAAGTTGAAGAAATACTGTTCTAGATATTTTTTTGTTTTTTAAAAAACTCTATCTTATTTGAAGAGGAAAACTCAAGTATTTTTGCAAAAGCTTTCCGTTGCAGAGCAACGGGACAGACTAAAGGTAGCTCACAAAATAAGGGAACATTTCTTACGTGTTATTTTTTTTTTCTCCAAATTCTTCTACAGAGGTCCAGACAGATGGGCTACGTTTCCTTTCTATTAACTGAGGAGACAGAGAAGACTTGAGGACTGAAGCTTGTCACCACTGTCCTGAATGTCCTGAAATCCTAACAGCTTTGGCTGAAAAAATGTCCAAAGCAGGCAGTGAAAATACATTTCAAATAGGACAGACTCCAAACTCTCTATGCTGGAATCCCAAGGCATGGAGGGAAAACTGGCTCCTTGGAGGAAAGCAGTTGAAGAAATAAGTAGAGTGATCTAGACCCTATTCCAGTATGTTTGAAGTACTTGGGGATAGAATAACCCCTTTCCTTTATTCATCTACATAGGTCCATGAGCCATGAGAACATGACTCCCCATGCGAAGCTCCTCAATACAAGACATCTAACGGCATCACGTAGATCCTCTCTCAGGGGTTGGGCGGGGGGAGGGGCGAAGCCTAAAGAATCTGAAATGGTGAGCCCATGTTTTAATTCAAGTTCTGAGAACAGCCTTGAAGAGGAGTTTCTGGCAGTGAGGAACAGCCCAAGAAGCAAGGGCCCCGGAATCAGGCAGACCTAGGTCTGAATTCTGGCTGTCACTTCCTGGTGAAGGGACTTAAGTAACGAACGTCTCCGAGTCTTTTTAGCAGCATTTACCTCATAAGGCAATTTGAGGATTAAAGGAAAGAGCATGTGCAAAGCACCTAGCATAAGGCTGGGCACAGAGTGGGTGCCTAGCAGTGACGATGTGATATTTGCACCAGGCGGTGAGCAGGAAGCCTGGGGATGCCCATAGGTGGCATGGCCAGGAGCTCCCGAAGCATAGGGAAAAGGAGCTCCCTGCTCGAAAGGTCCTATTCCAGTGAGAAGCTGACTCCAAGGGACGACGCCCAAAAGGCCGGTTGTCATTCAGGTCCTACCTAGTGCCAGGGAATGCGGAATTGTATTACTCGCGAAGCTTCTTAAGTGGTTCTGTCACTTATTGACAGTGTGAACCTAGGCAAGTCACCCGATGTCTCTGAGTTTCAACTTCCTCATCCCCGAAATGAGGATGATACTACCTGTATCACAAGAGTTGCTGGAAAAACGAAAATGAAGTGCCGTGTGAGGGGCCACGTCCGGAGCATTTCCCACGTGCCAGGCTCTATTCTAAGAGTTTAAGACACACTGTCTTACTTGCAGCACAAGCGAAAGGTCTCAGCGTAGTGCCGGGGCGCAGTAAATACCTAACAGAGGTAGGTATTAAAGAAATGATATGGGGCAGAGGAGCAACTACCATGCTTCCCAGAGAAAGAAGATGCCTTGGCATATACGTGGGAAGAATCAGAGGCAGCTGGGAGAAGAAAAGTAACAGTTGGGTATGACTATCGCAAAGCTTCTGAACTACCACACACGGAAAATAATAAAAGTTACCCTAAATCACCCCAAAAGGACAGCCCTGAGTTGTCATCTTCATCCTTAACGTTGATGCCTTTCTGAATCTGAGAAGAAGCTGCCAGGATTTCCAGTACATACCAAAAAGCGATGACAATATCCTGAAGTGTGTCAACTTGTGTGGGCACGCAGCCGTCTAAAAGGAAGCAGATGGTGGTTGACTGGGGGAGCGTTAGGGCGTCTCTGTGACTGCGGCTCGACTTTGCCTTCAGAGGGTGGCCACACCTACCTCAACGATATTCTCAACAATAATTCAAAAGGGGTAAGGCTTAGATTTTCCTTATTCTCCCTTAGAGCTTATGTTCTTGGCACAATACTGATGCGCCACAGACGAGCCAGCATGTGAATGTGCTCTATCCCGATAAGGTACAGCCTTTCTACATCGTAGAGTCCTTCGGCTTCTAAACTCATGGAGCTCGTACTGTTAGAAGCAATGAAGTGAATTTTTTAAAATAAGCCATCGGTCTGCACCTGTGTAGGTGAATGAAGGAGAAGCACTTTAAAGTCAGGAAAAAAAAAGTATACTTAACATTTAGGATTATCAACCACTGTTGGTTTTCCATAATATATTTCATTCCTGATTTCATCTGAAAGAAATAGGATTATTACTACCATTCAAAAAGTGGTACCTTATTAATAAACTCTTGGCATGGCTTTGAGGTGGATTTCAGATTCAAAATAGACTTTACCACACCGCTAACGTGTTCACTCAGTGTTTATCAATAACTTAAGAGGCTTCATTCAAAAAACTTACTGAGATAGAATTACCTGAAACCCAGGGGTGAATCGAGGCCTTGTAGGGTCTGGACCTCATCTACTTTGGGAAATCCTGCCTCATCAAAACATGCAAAATTATGCGTACAGGAACTGCGAGGGTCCCTCCCAAGACTTCGGAAGGGGCCTATGTAAGTGAGAAGACCTGAAGTTTAAGCTTCAGTCAGTTCAAGATAAATCCACCTCAGCTGGGGCCCAAAAGGCTTACAAACTTATTTAATGCTGGAGAAAATATTGTTTCAACTTATAAACACCCCAGTAATTAAGTCACATAGGTAATAACGTGACTGAATTCACGGGATGGCATCTCCCTTGCGCATGCTCTCTTTCTCTCAGAATAAATAAACGTTAAAAAGAAAAAAGAAAAGAAAAGTTTGGCCCCAAACAAGGAGCCCAGCCTCCAATACACACTTACTGTACTGTGATAATTTTTTGGAAGTTAACTGTGAATTCGTTTTAGTAGTACAGCTCTATTCAAACCACATTGAAAGGGCGGGCCTACGCCGGCTGACTCCATCTTGTTCTGTGTCCTTCACCTTGACCACACCTCCTCCCCTTGAGTAACCCCCCCCCCCAACTGCCTAACAGCACTCTTCCCCAGGACCCTTCCCCAGCCAATCAGCTGAGGCCACAGCCATTACCTCACCAACTGCCCCTAGGCCCCCATAAAACCTTTGTCCTTTTGAAACTGGCTCTCTCTCCCCGGTATCTCACCTCTGCATCAGTGCAGGTAGGGGATTGAGCTCGAGCTAGCTCGAATAAAGGCTCTTTTGCTTTTACATCGGACTCGGCTCCCTGGCGGTATTTGGGGATCACGAATTCTGGGCATAACACACATGACATGAGTATTAATTTATTCTCAATACCAGCTAGCTCTGGTTCTTTAATTACCTTTTTCTGTCATGTAAGATCGATGAGGGAGCATGAGGCAAGTTGAGGGCAAAATACAAGTTAGCACATGCCCCCGCCCCAGGTGGGATATGTGTGATTCTGGCTGCTCGAGGACAAAGGAAAGGAAAGAAAACAAATGGTTAACTGATAAGAGATCTCAGTCGGGCAAGATAGGAGTTTCCATCAGTTTACAAATATCTTAGTAAATTACAAGAAAAAGGCAATCTTATCAATAGCCTAATCGCCAGAAACCTACAGAATCAGCGTCCTGGAGCCCCAACATCACCCCTCCATAGTGATATGGGGAACAAAGGCAAGAAGGAAATCTCAGGTAAAATTAAATTTCCTTATAACCTGCAGCCTATTGACAGATACTTGAGGCAGGCAAATAAAATATTTCTCCAGGAACTCCCTACTGTCTTATTGCTTTGCTAGACGGAAAAACAACCTTAGCTTGACAATAGCAAGGCCTCTGGTATCTTAGGAGTCCTCTTTCACATATCACAGTCCCTCTGGAGACTTCCCTTTTGACTTGACCTCCCAATTCCATAGCATATAACCTGTCACTCTTCACAACCCCAGTGCAGTTCTTTCTGCCCACGGTCCTGTCCCTGTGCTTTCATAAAATCGCCTTTTTGCACCAAAGACATGTTCAAGAATTCTTTCTTGGCCGTCGGCTCCCGACTCCCCACCATCTCCCCAAAACTTCATCAAGATGAACGTGAAAACTCAACACAAGCAAGTTGTTGCCTTGTCCACGACAAATCTGTTCTATTTCACAACCATCCCCTACTTTGTCACCCCCTAGCTCGTTACCCTGCTGCACTGATGCCAGCATGGCTCACATACGTTTTCCCATCAACGGCCATCTTTTTCTCCTTCCAGTATGAAAGATTCTTGGGGACAGTCCCTGTGTATTCTTTGTACCCCCAGTACTTAGTACACTGTCGACACAGAGTGCGCGTGGCACTGAGTGTTTTTCAATGAATTCATTCATTGTTATCAACGGATTCCACCCTATTTTGTCCTGTATTGCCTACATAACTATGAAATTCAGATTCTTAGAAGAGACTCTCGGTGTTATAAGATGCTTAGTAGAGGTGGTGAGTTTTAAGACATTATATTGACACCACTAAAACCTCTTGGTGGAGAAACTCAATGAGCCCGTTCTCTGGCATGCCGGCAAAACAAAAAACTGACCCTCAGTATTCTTTCCCCAAGTTAGGCATCAGCAAATTAATGAGAGGAGAGAGGAGGCCCCTGCTCTTGGGCACCCGCAGGAACTTAACTCCAGCTCCGGACACACCGTAAACACTTTCATCTAATGGAAGATAAGTTGTGAAATCGGATTTCTGAACCACAAGACAGTAAGACAGTCTTTTCCAGCGTCTGCTTTAGAGGAGGGTCTTCAACCTTGAGTCTAAAAATCCCCCTCAGGCCACTGAACATGTCCAGTATGATTTGCTTTTTTACAGAGAAATCACAGAATTTTCCGGCTGAAAGGGAATAACACACTTCTTAATTGAAGAGTGGTCAGGAAAGAAAACACATGGAGAGCAGTGCCCTGTGGCAGGCATTCAGGAGTTCTTTCTGCTTTCCTGATGGCTCAAGAAGCACCCACACCTTTTGCTGCCTGGAGAACTCTGTGCTAAACTTAGTTCTTTGAAGTTCTCTTTTGCATAGGAAACTTGCACATGAGCAGGAATCAAAGTTAAATTCAAAAGTGGATTTCAAGGACCATGCACACCTTGGGGAAGCATCACTGTCACGAATTCCCATGATAATACTGACTTGGGTGTTACTTGCTTGGGGCTTTCATTGCCCACGAAAGCTGGTTACGAGGGAGGGCAGAGAGTGCCATTTAGGAGTTAAGACAAGTCTCTTGGCCTCTTTGTACCTTAGTTTCCTCATTTGAAAAAAAAAATGGATTTTAAGACCTACTTTCCAGAATTCATACTGGGTTTATTAACACACACCTAACCAATCACTGTATGATATTTTTACATGTAGTTTTTTTTTTTTTTTTTTTTTTACATGTATTCATTTTCTATTTCACTTACAGCTTGTGTAAAAACGGCATTCCATGCCAGGCCTGAAATGTTCCAAAGCTCAGTTCGGTGAGTAAATTGCAACGAAGATTTCTACACACACACACACACACACACACAAAAAACAAGACACAAACAAAGAGAAAAAAAAGATATTCTTTCAGAATATTTATCCTTTGGCAGTGATTCTAATTTATAGATAATGAAACATAACCACAATACTCTCTCCATACACTAAAGAAATCTCACTATGAAAGATACTTGCCTTTTTAAAAAAATATTTGCATGAAAGATTTATACTTTCATGTTTATACATGTGGTGCATTAGATACAAATCAGTAAATGCTCAATAAATACTTGTGTTAAGTAAGTATTTTTTTCTAGAGAAGTAAGTTTATTTCTCTAGAAAAACGTTTCACAACTTTAGCACTGTTGAGATTTATGGTTGGATAATCTTTGTTATGGGGGGGGGGGTGCTGCCCTGTGAACTGTAGGGTGTGACAGCAGCCCTGGCCTCCACCCACTAGATGCCAGGAGCACATCTACAGTCTGACAATCAAAAATGTCTCCAGACACTACCAAGTGTCACCTGGATGCAAAATCACCCTGGCAGAGAACTGCTGCTCTAGAACGATTCACTCTGATCTCTATAATAACTCTCACACCAAACTTTGCCACAGACAAAAAAGATTTGCTACATAATTTTAGTAGCTTTCGACTAATAAAGTTTCATTCATTCCAAATGAATAACAAAGAGGTTTACAATTAAGTTTAATACAAATTCCAAATATAATGAATTTATATTTGTAACTTACATAAACTTCAAAAAAGGTAGTGATTCAAATGTACGTCTTTCAATAGATTGTATTTTATTGCAGGATAAATCTCTAGGAAAAGGAAAAGGAAAATATTGCCTCAATTAGCTATAAGATATCTAATTAGTAGGATGGTAGTATTGAATAAGTAGCTTTTGGCTAAACTCTGAGTATTAGGAATTGTTATTTGAACCTTCCAGAGCCCCTAACCCTGTCCTCACCTTTCTTAAGAGTCTCACCTTTGTGATCTTCATACATAAAATATGCAACTATAGATCTTGATAGATCTTGGAAGTAATCTTTCCTGAGAGCAGAAGAATTGATTAAATGACTGTTTGTGGCCTCATCAATTTCTAAATTATGAGCTCAAAGTTGTGATCGCCACATATAATTTCTAATATTAAAAGGGATATTCTCACATTAGCACACCTTCCTGGTTTAGTTCTATTTCTTGACACCAAGTCAATACCAGAAGAGGTAAAAGATACCTTTTCATTTAACTTGAAAAGAAGTTACTCCTCTAATCAATACCTAACTTTGAACGAACTCAGAATTATATTATCATATTAATAGAAATTTATTTTTGGTTGTACGTTGCCTAAACGGTCTATGAATTTATCAATTGCTTCAGCTGCAAGTGGGGCCAACAAAAAAACAACACGGTCCTGGATTTTTATTTGGAAACACCCATTCTTGATTATGGTTGACCCTCTTATTTCCATGGATTTCAGCCGAGTCCCTCACTTTCCACCTACATGGGTACCACCATCTTCTGACTGGCATTTTCATCTCTGGTCTCTCCCATTCTAATCTATACTGCACACAGTCACCAGATTAATTCTCCAGGAGTGGTTCTCAAATATCAGAGTCACTTGGGAACTTACTCAAGATGCAAATTCTCAGCTCTACTCTGGACTGAGTGAATCAGGAACTGTGGAGGTGGAACCTGTGTTCTGACAAGGCCTCCCGGTGACCCTGGTGCAGTCTAAAGTTTGTCCTAGAGCACTGCTGTGATAACACGGTAGCGTGGCATATCATCCAAGGCCTTCAAAATCCTAAATCCGGCTCTAGTTTCCTACTCTACAGATACCAAAGAAATTTCTCCTGCATTTTGCCTTTCACTCACTCTATCTTGCAAGCATATTCTTCCCAAGATGTCTATCTGATGATACGTCATAGCCATTCAAGGTTCTGTTCAAACAGTATTTCTCTAGTAACTTCCCTGATCCAACTTGAAGTCTTCCCCCCCTCTTCTGTGTTCCAAAAACAACTTATACTTCTCATTGCCCAAATCCATTTCTTCCCCTCCCCCTCTCCTCCTCCTCCTTCTTCTCCTTCTTTTAATTTTTTAAAGTAGACTCCACGCCCAACCTGGGGCTTGAACTCACGACCCTGAGATCAAGAGTCGCATGCTCTACTGACTCAGCCGGTCAGGTGCCCCAATTTCTTCTTAATATAGTTATTCTGGCATTCCATTTCCTCTGGGCATAAACTCCATGAAAGTATGGACTAGTCTTGCTCATCTGCGTTGTCTACTGTGTTTAAAACTGATGCATGGACAAAGAACAAACTCAAATATTTATAAAATAAATTAACAGCTGGGTAGTGAGTAGAAGGAGCAAAACGACTGAAAAGAAATGTGGTTTTACGACTTTGTGGCTCCCTCTTCTGCACTTTGTCAGTGCTTCATCATCCATTTAGTGCTTAGGCATTATGGTTTAAGCTTCTGTTTATTTTCCCTGTGAAATCATGAGTTCCTACAAGGGTGGGAAGCCTGTCTTAACCATCTGCGTGCCTATGGTACTGGGCATAGGGCCTGTCACATTCTTTTTTAGGTTTTGATTCACATTTTTTTTGAATGAATGAATGAGAACACTTCACCTGACATGAAATAATTGGCTTACAAAGTACCTCATAGTAGAAATAATGAAAGGCCCTATCCATTGCGCAGTTTGTCTCTTTTGGTTTTCTCCAAACTGTGTTTGTAACGTTTGGAGCCCAGATGGCAGAGGTAGCCAAGAAGACCAATACAAAGTGGTTGTCCCCTAAGACTTGGAAGGTTTGATAATTTGAAGGGCTATTTTTAGTGTCATATGAGATTCTTTTTACTCACTACCCTTAAGCCTTCCACATTTGCAAGAAGAATCTATTTTCTAAAGCACATCATTAATAAGGATTAATGAGGGGTGCCTGGATGGCTTAGTCGATTGAGCATCTGACTTCGTTCGGTTCAGGTCATGATCTCACTGCTCATGAATTCGAGCCCCGCATCAGGCTCTGGGCCAACAGCTCAGAGACTGAAGCCCGCTTCGGATTCTGTGTCTCCCTCTCTCTCTGTGCCTACCCTGCTCATACTCTGTCTCTCTCTCTCTCTCTCTCAAAAATAAATAAACATTAAAAAATTTTTTTAAAAAGGATTAATGAAATACACAGCTTTGCATGGCATGGACAAAGAATAAACACTGAACCTCCATAGCAAAGAACATTAGTATCTCTGTATGTCTAATGTACAGAGATATATGCAAACATTTCTTCCTTGACAATGAGGCTGGAGAGATGTTTATTCTGTAATTAGCGAAGTTAGAGGCATTTCTGATGTTTGTTTAGTGTAAACATTTCTAACTATACCACTTAACCATCATTATATTTTTAAAGATTTCATTTTTTTTAAGTAATCTCTATACCTAACATGGGGCTCTAACCTACAACCTCGAGATCAAGAGTTGCAGACTCTAATGACTGAGACAGCCACGTGCCCCTTAGCCATCATTTTTTTAATGTTTATTTATTTTTGAGAGAGACAGAGCATGAGTGGGGGAGGGGCAGAGAGAGAGGGAGACAGAATCTGAAACAGGCTCCGGGCTCTGAGCTGTCAGCACAGAGCCCGACACGGGGCTCGAACCCACAAACTGTGAGATCACGACCTGAGTCAAAGTCGGACGCCCAACCAACTGAGCCACCCAGGAGCCCCAACCCCTTAACCATCATTTTAAACATCTATTTTTATGGTGGCATAAGAATTTCCACACTGATCACAGGAATCTACTCCTGAAGCCAAGTGCACATTGTATGTTAGCTAACTTAACAATAAATGACATAAAAAATAATAATAAAAAAATAAACTAATAAAATTTCCCACACTGAAATCCTTAATCTCTTAATAATTTAATATGTACTTGGTAATACTGCTTACATAATTCACCTGCTTAGTTAAATATTTAATATTTAAATATTTAATTTAGATTAAATTATTTAAAAATTCTGGGTTAATGGCATTCAAATTAATGTAAGTGTTCTATATTTTCTTGTCTTGTAGGTGACAATTTGAGGTTAACTTCAATTCCTCTCATTTTACTAAGCCAACTTTTTCAAACCTTTTCTGTAAAGGCCAGACAGTAAATATTTTAGGCTTTGCAGGCCATATACGGTCTCTGTCACATATTCTCTGTTTCTTTCTCTTCTTTTCTCTTTTACAGCCCTTTAAGAACATGAAAATCATTCTGAACTCATAGGTTGTATCAAGACAGACCATACACAGGATTTGATCCATGGGCCACAAATAATAAATATAAATAAAAGCAGATGGTATATGAACACTTACATAACAAGGTTCATATGGGTGTCCATAATTGCTCAGACTTCATTACCCCTTTTCCTCTACAACTGAAGGGCTTTTTCCTATATCTTGTCTATAAAATTAAAAAGTTGAAAATGCATAGGAGGTATTTAATGCTAGAGATGGGCTGGGTCCCCACAGACTTACAGAGTTATAGAATTTAATAGAGAGAATTATAGAATTCCACTATAGAGAATTATAGAATTCTACTGTTAGAAGAAATTGTTGCAATTATCCAATTTGAACCCTGTATTTTTTAATAAATAATATAACTAAAAACTCATAATAAATGATGAACTGATTAACTTACAAATACTGGAGGGATAGCAGGTCTTCAAATGTGTCTTTATGTAATTCGGTCAGATAATTGTCCCTGAGAATTCTGCAAAATGAAAAGGTCATTTCTGGGTCAAAATGCAAAAATAACTACAACTATTTGCTACACAGGACCGCTAGATGTGAGAGAAACCTGGGTAATGGTGCCACCAAATACACTAATTCTTATTTAATGTAGGGATGGTGATCTCTGCTGTTTGATTCAAATCTTTTCTTCTCACATACTCCTTTGTCTCTCCCTCTCTCTCTCTCTCTCTCTCTCTCTCTCTCTCACACACACACACACACACACACACACACACACACACACACCCCTATCCACTCTTCACACCAAAATGTACATTTAATGCCTACTCTCTGGATCATAAAATCTCTGTTAGAACCCAGCCCTGAGTGGCAAAAACATGGACAGAACTGCCACTTCCTCCTCTCTTTTCCCAAATTTTATTGTGGAAGCCCTATTTATAACCATATCAGTGCTACAAGTAAAGCCATCTAATTTTTTCCCCATCTAAAAAATATCTGTGAGAACTAAAAATGTGCATAAAATGCACATAACATAAATGCTCAGTTTAATAAGTATAGAGTAAATACCCGTGTAACACTATTTGTTCATTCTACTGTTGGTGGATACTAGATTTTTCTAATTTTTAGTTATTATAAACAGTGCTGCTTTGGACATTTTTCTGTTTATATCCTAGTACACATTTGCCTAAGTTTCTCCAGGATTTAACAGGGGTACAAAATTGTCTTCCTAAGAGGTTGTGCTATTTCAAGCTGGCAGATTGAAACATGCCAAGTCTCTACCAAACTCCAAACTCCACCAAAGTCCCTAAGGATGATTAGAAAAGATACAATTAGAAAATCCACAACCTTAGCTCAAAGCCAAGGGAGTAGCTCTACAAACACTCCCCACCAGAAATGCCTTGGAGCCACCTACAGGGTGATTAGCTGGGATACTGCAGTAGGACCAAGGACAGCACATCAACCCCA
Organism: Panthera onca; assembly: GCF_046562875.1. Taxonomy (NCBI): domain Eukaryota; kingdom Metazoa; phylum Chordata; class Mammalia; order Carnivora; family Felidae; genus Panthera; species Panthera onca. Next base: position 141,790 of record NW_027675814.1, on the reverse strand, counting down.
CATCCTTCCTCCTTGGATCTGGCAGCAAAGGGTGTTTTCTTCCAGGCAGGAGCCATTGGTGTTAGAAGGGGGCAGGGTCCCAGAACCCTGGAGGAAGGGTATACACTCTGACTAGCCATTAGAAGTCACCTCCCACCTCTTCTTTAACTCTCAGGGGGACCTGTCACCAATAACAAGCCCCGTGGTTCATTTCACCTCTTCCTTAGGACCAGAAAACAGAAGCAAGTCAAATCTCAACTACAAAGATAAATTGCACTCAGGAATGACCAAATGGAGTGAGAAAGCCAATTCTATTCAGGACAGAAAATAAAAAACAAATATAACAGCTTATAGTCAATGACACAGTTAACAGAGAAAACACAAAAGGATTTGAGAATACCAACATTAATGGGGCACCTGCGTGGCTCAGTCGGTTAAGCATCCGACTTTGGCTCAGGTTGCAGTCCATGGGTTCAAGCCCTGCACTGGGCTCTGTGCTGAAGCTCAGAGCCTGGAGCCTGCTTCCGATTCTGTGTCTCCCTCTCTCTCTGCCCCTCCCCAACTTGCACTCTGTCTCTCACTCTCTCTCTCTCTCAAAACTAAACAGTATACAAAATTTAGAATGGCATCATTAATATATCCTCAGACAGAGGTAAACAGTACATCTAATAAAAAGAACCAACTCAAGATTATATGAATGAAAAGTATTATCATTAGTAAAAAACTCAGTCTATGAGCAGCAGAAACGGTCGTTGAATAAATTAGAAAACTTGAGAGATCTGGCCACTGATTTCTTACCAATACTTGAAATTCTATGTATTTATTATATTTACATATTTGTTTTTATATTATATATTTGTAAACCCCTTGACAAGTGGGATATTTGGTCAGTTTTGTTCTTGGGCTTATATCCCTGGCATGTAAAACAGTTCCTGGGACATAGGAGATGCTCCATAAATATTTGTTGAATGAATTCAGAAAGTGACAGGTATCAATTTGCAAATATACTACTTTTAATTAAAACAAATCATTCATTTATCATCATTTATGAGAATAAGTACAACTTCACAGGAAAACAAATGTCTTTCTCCACCTCCGCCCCAATTTGTGACTCAATCTTTTGAGACAAGAACCTTTTGAGAATTTCATAAAAGCTATGGAATGGACCCTTTCCCTAGAAAACTGCACTTTCTTGAATACGTGCAAAGGTGTGCATGCGATTTCAATTTGCAGACCATCCCTTTAGGGCTCAGGTCCGTGAATAGAATGGACTGAATTTGTGGGTGCCAAACTTGGATGGGAAATAGAATCACATCTCTATTTTCACAAACCTCTAACTAGAATTAGCATTTCCTTCCATTATGAATGTAGGCAACAAACCACAGATTAGTGTAGTTAATTTGGTCCCCAGCAGAAATCAGATATTTTCATATCACATATTTGGCATGGATATCTCAAAATATCATTTATTCTCATCAGTACCTTGAAGTTATAATAGTTAGTAGGCGTACCATTATATTTTGTTATTTAATATTCTAACAGAAGCAGATTTATTGCTATATCACTAATCTTTTTAAAAATTTTTTGAAAACTCTATTTCCACATAATTTCCTTTTCCTATATATTTTAACTTATTATACATTTGAAAACATCATCCCAAGAACATAAGCTTCTGCAGATCATCAATACATATATAGAAGGGTGCCTGGGTGGCTCAGTCTGTTAAGTGTCCAACTTCAGCTCAGGTCATGATCTCACGGTTCGTGGGTTCGAGCCCCACATTGGGCTCTCTGCTGACAGATCAGAGCCTGGAGCCTGCTTCCAATTCTGTGTCTCCCTCTCTTTCTGCCCCTCCCCTGTTCATGCTCTGTCTCTCAGCAATAAATAAATGTTGAAAAAAATTTTTTTAAAAATTTGATATATAGAAAAAAAGGTTAAAAATCCTGCCCCAGGGGACTATTGACCCATAGTTAAAAACTTCTGTCTTACAAGGCATAACCCTCAAGCTGAATTAGAAATCATCAAATCTTGGGGCACCTGGGTGGCTCAGTTGCTTAAGTGTCTGACTTCGGCTCAAGTCATCATTTCACAGTTTGTGGGGTCGAGCCCCACATCAGGCTCTGTGCTGACAGCTCGGAGCCTAGAGCCTGCTTAGGACTCTGTGTCTCCCTCTCTCTCTGCCCCTTCCCTGCTCACTCTCTCTCTCTCTCTCTCTCTCTCTCTCTCTCAAAAATAAATAAACATTTAAAAATTTTTTAAGAATCATCAAATCTTACCAGATTCATCTTCTAGTATATAAACTACCAAATACACGCTTTTCAAAAAATATTTTTTTAACTTCAGTTTATTTTTTTTAATAGGTAATATATATTTGCATGGCTCAGAATTCCAAAGGTATATAATACACAATTCAAAGTTTTTCTCCTACCCCTGTCCCTCAGCCTACCCACTCTCTCCACTCTCTCTTGTTCCTTGTGCCAAATTACTTTCATTTTTCTTACAAGTTTGGGAAATAAGATCTCCAAGTTAGATACTATCATGAGAAAATATAAACTATATATAGTATTTAAGAAATTCATAAAATTCATAAGAAAACAACTACCTTGTTCTACCATTTGTCCCTTACCAGTAAGGTTATCAGACTAAGGGGCAGGGGGGAATCTACTTTAGGGGGATCATAATCCCTACATTTAGATTACTATGACTGTTATGTCTTTTATTATTAATTCAGAAGTCATTTATGACTTATCTACCCAAGTTGAACTAATGATATGACACACAATCTGTCATGAAAAATGCCAGTCAGTTACTTTGAGTATAATATTGTTTCCAAAATTACTTGTGTCTACACTGACTTTTTCTACAAATCAATTTAAAAAAAAGATAACAAAAAAATTGGCAAAGGACAGAAAATTCAGACAAGAAACACAAATGCCCAGGAAACATACAGAGATATTTAAATGTATACGTAATCAGAAAAATTCAAATTCAGAAGGGACCCATTTTATTCACCCACCAGATCAGCCAAGAAATGGAGAATATCCAAGAGTGGGAGGGTAGGAGGAAATGAATGCTGTCATGGTGTATGGATTGGTGTGTAAATTGGCACACCTTTTTTGAGGGCAATTAAAATTGTATATATCGACATCGTCTTCATCCCAACAGTTCCATTTCCAGGGATCTATTCTACAGAAATACCCACCCACGTACACAAAGATGCATGTATGAGGTGGTCCATGCAGCAATGCATGTAATAAGAAAACTGGACACAGCCTAAACATCCATCAGGAGGGGAATTACTAAATCATAATACACTCATACTATGGAATATTATGCAGCAGCTTGCATGGATGGGGTAACCCTCTATGTACTGGAAGAAAAAAAGTCTAAGACATACCACGAAGCAAAAGAATCGAGTTGTAGGATGTTACAATTTATGTAAAAAAAAGATAAGAAAATCACACAACAAACCTATTTTGCTGTAAATATGTATGTAGGCAAATGCATGGAAAAAGGTCTGGAAGGATATATACTAAATCCAGAGTAGTGGCTATCCCAGCAGTGGGGGGATTAGAACATAAGGCAGGTGTTCACTAGATCTGTTATTTCATCAAAAAAATTTTTTTTAATGTTTATTTATTTTTGAGACAGAGAGAGAGAGGGAATGAATGAGCAGGAGAGGGGCAGAGAGAGAGGGAGACAGAATCTGAAGCAGGCTCCAGGCTCTGAGCTGTCAACACAGAGCCCAACGTGGGGCTTGAACCCACGAACCGTTGAGATTATGACCTGAGCCGAAGTTGGACACTTAACCGAATAAGCCCCCCAGGCCCCCCTGTTATTTCATTTTTATATATTGAGACTATAATCACGTATTCCTTGTATAATGGAAAATAAGTTGAAATTGATTCTAATTTTAAAGGGAACCTGCCAAATTTAATTTTTAAAATAAACACAGATGGGGCGCCTGGGTGGCTCAGTCGGTTAAGCGGCTGACTTCAGCTCAGGTCATGATCTCGCGGTCCGTGAGTTCGAGCCCTGCGTCGGGCTCTGTGCTGACAGCTCAGAGCCTGGAGCCTGTTTCAGATTCTCTGTCTCCCTCTCTCTGACCCTCCCCCGTTCATGCTCTGTCTCTCTCTGTTTCAAAAATAAATAAACGTTAAAAAAAAAAATTAACACAGAATTGCAATCGGTAGAGGTCGAGTTGGGATATGGAAGGGGAAACACCTTTCCTCAGAGCTACTGACTTCAAAGTTCTGGACCAAGAAGGACCTTAGAATGCAGTTAGTTTTTTTTTTTTTTTTTTTTTTTTTTTTTTTTTGTATTCGTATTTGGAGAGAATATACTCACAGTTTCTCAGCCCAACGGTATCCCTTCCATACATTTTCATCAATGTGAGAAATAGAGTTTCCTTGGAAATTTCTGTGAAGAAACACAGTTCAGATCCTTGAATAGGTAGGAAAGGAATGAACAGAATAAATAAAAGAATCACTGGCAACCTTGTGGGGAATATTCCAATGCAGTAAATGCCAACTTTCTAATTTCCGCGGCTATCAGCATCCCAGGTGGTGCAATTAATAAAGAGATAGCGTGGGGCCACTGGCACAAACAAGCCAGCTCCTTAGAACCTGAACTTCCTATTTGTTCCATTCCTTGGGTAGATAACGCCTGTTAATTACTCTGGAGATAAGTATTTTTTTCCCCCAAATCACTTATGTGTCTAAAATGGTTCCTTCCACAAATCAATGAGAAAATAATAATTCAACGAAAAAAATGGTAAAAAATTTACCATTATCAGCAAACAAATGTAAAGAAGCCCTCTACTGAAACCTCTCTAGGTGTTAGAAGGATAAGGGAAGTTAGAAATTAGAATAACTAACATGGAAAGATTTCTTAGACATATTGTATAGGGAAAAGCAACAAATCACTGGGCAAGGAATTAAAAAGTATCCCCTCATTAGGAAATTAGGAAAAAATGCAAAGGAAAGAGATGGGAAGGAAGGACACACACCAAAAAGGTGACAGGAGTTATCTTATGAGTGGTAGGGAGGGTGGGGTGGGATTTTCACGTTTTATCCTCTATACCTGTGACATTAAAAACAAAAAAAAGTATCCATGATAATTCATGTATCCATGAATTACACATGTTTAAGAGAAGCTATTAAATGCCTGAGGTTCAGTTTCAACCGCTAACTCTGCGTATGACTTTGAATCTTTACCTTTAGTTTTGTCCTCTTCCCTCAGCAACAGCTTACCTGGTCAGTTTATATACACATTTTTTTCAGGGGAGTCAGGAATAAATTCAAAACAGATACCCATCTGCCCATGTGCCTGGTGGACATTTCCAGTCAACCTGAAGCCTTCTGGTTGCTCTGTGTTCCCTGGTAAAAGATGCCTCAACTTCCATCATTCTTATCTGGGACAGAAGTTTCAGAGTAATATCTGAGTTTTCTCTTTCCCGTGCACACCCCACCCGCGACTGTCATCAGTTAGTCTATCTTGTCACTTCCTCCTTTGCAGTGCTCTCAAGGCTTTTCTTTCTACTCTTTTCAGCCACTCTGAGTCGGCCCCTTGTTACTTTATTCCCAGGTTTTGTTAGAACATTCTATCTGGTCTCGCTGGATCAAGCTCTCCTCTCCAGATCGGCCTATATGGGGAACTGAAAATAATCCTGTTTCAGCGGTCTGTATATCTCATGCTTGAAAACTTTCAATGGCTCTCTATAACTCAGAATCTAACGTTCAAACCTCTCTAGCTGATAGTCAAGGTTTCTCGTAATTGGATCTTTAACTGCTTAACCTAATTCTTAATTCCTGATCATTCCTGCAGCCGTGCCTTTGCCTAGACTTATACCCATTTTTTCTCTATTTAACACATCAGAGCCACTCTTTAAGTCTCAGCTAAAGTGTTAGCTTATCCATGCAGCTCTCCCTGACCTCCATACTCCGCTGATTACAGAGTCTGCTGAATTCCAACACCCATGGTACCTCTTTTAGTACTTAATTACATGCCACCTCCCTTTTTATGACCATTTCCTTTCTTCCCACCTGTCATTTCATGTTCTGAAGACGATTTCATCCTAGTGTGGCGCCCATAGTACTTACTCTTGGGTTGGGCCCAAACTGAGTACTGTATGTGGAAGGCCGGGCGTCAAAGATGAGGTCTGGGGAATCAAAATAATAACAGCTAACACTCATATTTCGCCAGGCACTGATCCAAGTGCTTCATATGTATTACCTCATCTAGATCTCACCATAATCCCATGAGATGGTAACTATCATAATTTCCATTTCACAGAAAAGGAAACTGAGTCACAAAGCTAATAGATGACAGACCTCGGCCCAAACGCAGGCAATCTAGTTCCAGAATCTCTACTCTTCACTACTCTGTTGTATCCTATTATAGAGGATGGAGCAAAAATGGGAGAGTAGAGGTTAAGGAATGAAATAATGGGGCTAAAAATTGGATAAGGAAAAAGAATAAGGACAATTACAAGTAAAAGATTGCAGAAGGGCGAACAGTAGTAAAAAGGAAAATGAAGATAAGGGATAGTTGACAAAGAAAAGGTAAAAACAGAAAGTCAGTCAACGTGGTTGGGGAGATGAGGAAGGCCCAGGGCGACATTGAGGAAGAGACTGCCATGTCAAGCAGGAGGCAGAGAACAAACAAGTAAAGGCGATTCTTACAAGATGGTGAAGGTGCCGTTGTAGGTGTCGGGCTCCAGCACGGGCACTCTGCGGAGCCTCTGCTGTGGGCTGAGACCAACACACGACAGTGTCTCCTCTTTGCAGGTACAGCGCTCACATATTTTGAGGTCTGTGGTGGCATTCTGTTCTGGTTGCCAAGTTAAAGTTGTGTATGCCTTTTCTGAGGTATACTTTACAAAATGCACCACAGGATGTTCAGTTGTTGGAGGAAAACCTGTCTCAAATGACTCTGGTTGCTGACTTACAGGAATTTCTAGGTCCATAGGTGGAACCGTGACTTCAGTCAGGTTTCGATGTTGACTCTGAACCTGTTTTGGATGTGCAAGTGTCACCTCAAGGTCCTTTGGGGGAGGAGTTGTAGTCTTCTTCAGGGTTGTCGAATGTTCAGCCTCTGTAATAGGTTCTGGAGTTATAGTAAGCTCCACATGACGAAATGGGATGATGGGTGATGCTGGATGCTGACCTTGATCCTTACTTGGAGTTGGAACTGTCACTTCCTGCTGGAATGGATATTGAACTACAACCTCCTTAGGTGGCTCTGGAGGCTGAGTTGGGGTGTCTCGCATGGTTGGAGAAGGTTCAGTCTCCACACTGGATCCTGCAGTTACAGTAAGTTCCAGGTCCATAGGTGGAACTGTGACTTCAGTCAGGTTTGGATGCTGACTCTGAACCTGCTCTGGATGTGCAAGTGTCACCTCAAGGTCCTTTGGAGGAGGAGCTGTAGTCTCCTTCACGGGTGTAGAATGTTCAGCCTCTGTAGTAGGTTCTGGAGTTATGGTAAGCCCCAAGTCCACACGATGAGCTGTGACACTGGGCAATGTTGGTTGCTGACCTTGATCCTTACTTGGAGTAGGAACTGTCACTTCCTGTTGGGACGGATACTGAACAACCTCCTTAGGTGGCTCTGGAGGCTGGGTTGGGGTCTCTTGCATGGTTAGAGAAGGTTCAGTCTCTGTAGTGGATTCTGGAGTTACGGTAAGCCCTGGGTCCAAAGGTTTAACTGTGACTTTAGTTAAGGTTGGATGCTGAATGTGCTCTGAATGTGGAAATGTCACCTCAAGGTCCTTTGGAGGAGCGGTAGTCTGCTGCAGGGCTGAGGAATGTTTAACATCCGTAGTGGGTTCTGTAGTTACAGTAAGCACCAAGTCCAAAGGCTGAACTGTTACATTCGGCAACCACAGACGCTGAGCTTGATCCTGATCTGGGGTTGGAACTGCTGCCTCTTGATATACTGGAGGTTGAGCTACAAGTTCCTTAGGCGGCTCTGGAGGCTGATCTGGGGTCTCTTGCATGGCTGGAGAAGGTTCAACCTCTGTAGTGGATTCTGGAGTTATGGTAAGCTCCAAGTCCAAAGGCTGAACTGTGACCTCAGTCAACGTCGGATGGTGAGACTCAACCTGCTCTAGATGTGGAAATGTCACCTCAAGGTCCTTCGGAGGAGCTGTAGTTTTCTTCAGGACTGTAGAAGTTTTAACCTCCACAGTGGGCTCTGGAGTTATGGTAAGCTCCAGGTCCAAAGGTCGAACTGTTATATTGGGGAGTGATGAATGCTGAGCTTGATTCTGACCTGGTGTCAGAACAGTCTGCTCCTGATATACTGGAGGTTGAGCTCCAATAACCTCCTCAGGTGGCTTTGGAGGCTGAATTGGAGTCTCCTGCATAGGTAGAGGAAGTTCAATCTCCTTATTGAATTCTGGAGTTATAGTAAGCCCCAGGTCCAAATGTTGAGTTGTGGCCTTATTCAAGGTTGAATGCTGAACCTGAACCTGCTCTAGATGTGCAAATGTTACCTCAAGGTCCTTTGGAGGAGCTGTAGTTTTCTTCAGGGCTGTAGAAGCTTTAACCTCCATAGGGGGTTCTGGAGTTATGGTAAGCTCTAGGTCCAAAGGCTGAACTGTTACATTAGGTGACGATGGATGACGAGCTTGATCCAGACCTGGAGTTGGAACTGTCACCTCCTGAAACAGTGGAGGCTGAACTACAACCTCCTTAGGTGGCTCTGAAGGGTGACCTGGGATCTCTTGCGTGGTTGAAGTTTCAACCTCTGTAGTGGGTTCTGGAGTTATGGTCAGTTCCAGGTCTAAAGGCTGAACTCTGACTTCAGTCAAATTTGGATGCTGAGCCTGGACCTGCTCTGGATGTGGAGGTGTCGCCTCAGTGTCCTCTGGAGGAGCTAGAGTCTGCTGCATGATTGTAGACTGCTCAGCCTCCACAGTAGGTTCTGGAGTTACAGTAAGCTCCAGGTCAGCAGGCTGAACAGTAACATTGGGCAAGTTTGGATGCTGAGCTTGCTCTTGTCCTAGAGGTGGAACTGTCACCTCATTATGGACTGGAGGTTGTGCTACAACCTCCTCAGGTGGCTCTGGAGGCTGAACTGGGGCCTCCTGCTGGGCTGGAGGAGTTTCTGCCTCCTTAGAGGGCTCCGGAGGTTGAGTTGGAGACTGCTGCAGAATTGGAGATGGTTCTACCTTCTCAGGGGCCTCTGAAGGCTGAGCTTGTACCTCCTGTTGTGTTAGAGAAGGTTCTATCTCCTTAAGTGGCTCGAGAGGTAGAGATAGGGTTTCCTGCTGGACTGGAGATGGTTCCACCTTCTCAGGAGGGTCTGAAGGCTGAGGTGGGGCCTCCTGCTGTGTGGAAGGTTCTACCTCCTTAGGGGGCTCAGGGGATACAACTGGGGCTCCCTGCTGAGTTGGAAAAGATTCTGCCTCATTACCGGGCTCTGAAGGCTGAGCTGGGGGCTCCTGAGGTGTGGGAGAAGGTTCCACCTCCTTAGGGGGCTCAGGGGATATAGCTGGGGACTCCTGGAGGACTGGAAACTGAGCTGGGGCCACCTGCTGGGTTGAAGATTCAACCTCCTCAGGGGTCTGTGGATGCTGAGCTGGGGACTCCTCCTGGGTTGTAGGTGGTTCACTCCCCTCGGAGGCCTGTGGGTGCTGACCCTGGCCCTCCTCCTGGAGAGGGGAAGGTTCACCCTCTTCCTGGGCCTCTGGAAGCTGAGTCGGGGCCTCCTCCTGGGTTGAGGATGATTCACCCTCCTCAGGGGCCTGTGATTGCTGAGCTAGGGCCTCCTGCTGGGTTGTAGAAGGTTCAACTTCTCCAGGATATTCTGGATACTGAACTGGGGTCTCCTGCTGTGTTGGAAGTTTCTCCTGTGTGGTAGATTCTGGAGATTGCGTTGGAGTCTCCTGTTGGACTGGCAAAGATTCAACCTCAGGGGACTGTGGAGGCAGAGTTGGGGCTTCATGCTGGGTTTCAAAAGGTTCCACATTAAGAGGCACTGAGGGCTGAGCTATAGTCTCGTGCCGAACTGCAGAAGGTCCCACCTCTGTAGTGGGTTCTGCAGTCATGGTAAGCTGCACATCTGGAGGTTTCACACTGACATTGGGCAGGTTTAAATGTTGATCATGGTAGTGACCTGGAGGTGAAACTGTCATCTTATGATGCCATAGAGGTTGAGCTGGGTGCTCCTGCTGGGTTGGAGAAGGTTCCACCTCCCTGGAAGGCAGCTCTGGAGGCTGAGCTGGTTGCTCTTGCAGGGTTGCAGAAGATTCTATCTCCCCTGGAGACTGAGCTGGAGTCTCCTGCTGGGTTGAAGATTCTGCCTCATTAAGGAGCTCTGCAAGCTGAGCTAAGGCCTCCTCCTGGGTTGGAGAAAGTTCAGCTTCTCCAAAACGGTCTGGAAGCTGAGCTGGGGGTTCCTGTTTGCTTAGAGAAGGCTTACCTTCCTCAGGAGGCACTGAAGGCTGAGCTGGGGTCTCCTGCTGCCTTAGAGAAGGATCAATCACCCCAGGAGGCTCGGAAGGCTGACCTGGGGTCTCCTGCTCACTTGAAGGCTCAACCTCCTCTGGAGGCTTACCCGAGGTCTCTTGCTGGGTTAGAGAAAGTTCTGCTTCCTCAGTATGTTCAAGAGGCTGAGGTGGGGCCTCTTGCTGGGCTATAGAAGATTCAACACCTTTATCAGGCCCTGGAGTTGTGGTAAATTCCACATCTAAAGGCTTACCTATAACCCTGGGAAACATTAAATAATCTGGATACTGACCTAGAGGTAGAGATGTCACCTCATCACTTACTGCAAGTTGAGTTAAATACTCGATAGGGAACTCTGGAACTAGAGTTGGGGCCTCCTGCTGGACTGGGGTAGGTTCAACCTCCTCGAGGCGCTCTGCAGGCTGAGGAGGGGCCTCCTGCTGGACTGGGGTAGGTTCAACCTCCTCGAGGCGCTCTGCACGCTGAGCAGGGGCCTCCTGCTGGACTGGGGTAGGTCCAGCCTCCTCAGGGTGCTCCGCAGGCTGAGTTAGAGTTATGGTAAGATCCAGAGGTTTAACAGTGACATTGGGGAAGCTTGGCTTCTGAGCTTCACTCTGACTTGGAGATAGCACATTTACTTCATGATGTGCTAACAGTTGAGATATGATGTCCTTAGATGGCTCTGGAGGCTGAGCAGGGGCCTCCTGGGGGGTTGGAGAAGGTTCCACTTCCTCGGGGGCCTCTGTAGGGTGAGCTGAGGCTTCCTGCTGGACTGAAGAAGGTTCGACCTCTTCAGGGGTACTTGAAGGCTCAGCTGGGGCTTCTTGTGGGTTTGCTGAATTTCCATCCTTAAGGGACTCTGGACGCTGAGATGGAGCCTCCTGCTCAAGTAGAGATGGTTCTGTCTCTTCAGAGGGCTCTGGATGCTGAGCCTGAGCCTCCCCTTGGGGCAAAAAAGATTCAGCTTCCTCAGGGGACTCTAGATGATGTGGGGTCTTCTGCAAGGGTGGAGGAATTTCAGCCTCCTCAGAGAAGTTTGGAAGTTGATCTGGTCCCCCTGGGAAACCCATAGGTAGGTTCTCCTCAGGATACAGGAGACCCATATTGGAATCAAATGACTGGTGATCTTCGGCCTGATCTAAACCTACAGTTTTAGTCTTACTTTTGAGATGAGGAGGCGGAGCTATGGTCTGATTCTGATCCCAACCTGGCACTGGAACCACCTCTGGGAGCCTTTGATGCTGGGTTAGCTGGTGATTCAGATCCTCATCTGGCCCTGGGGGTAGTTCTCCAAACGAATCCGTGTCCAGCAATGGAACCAAAGTCTCGGTCAACTCCTTAGGCGGGGCCAACATCTGGGCTGGAGCAGAGGACCCCAGGTAATTAAAGCCCCCCGGCTCAGCTGGGGGTGTAAGTGCCTGGGGCGATTCGGGCGGGGGATCAGAGGAGTGAGAAGACCAGGGCTCAGCCGCCTCCAGGGGGTCGGAAGTCAGCTGGGCAGGGTCCAGGGCCCACTCCGGAGGCTGAGCTGCCTGGACCAGCAGCCACAATGGTTGCCACATAAAGAGAAGCAGTGGGGCCAACAGGCGCAGCCGGGACATGACACGCGGAGGCTCCGGGGTGCAGCGACCCAGGCGAGTGGGGTACTGGCGCTGGGCCCTGAGCGGGAGCCAAACCATTATGGCAGCCCCGTGATGCGCGCGCGCAGTTAGCAACTGTGCGCCCTCCCCGCCCACGTCCCACCCTTTATTTATGATGTCTTTATTTACGCCACCTTTATTAGCTCCCTGGAGATGGGCTCCGCACCAGCAGAGCGGGCCCTTTTCCCAGAATCACTTGGGGCCCAGGCCTCCCTCCACCCTGCAAAGGCCACCACTCCCCCCCACTCCCCCCCTCCCCCCTCCCCCCCCCTCCCCGGCCCGGGGCTGCTCACAGCAAGGTAGTACTTGGACTCAGATCTGGGTGGCCCCGCACTCCCGCAGCTCTGAGGGGTGGAAGGGTGGGGGAGTGGAGCAGAGCTTCCAAGGAAGCCACAGGACCTGGCATCCTGGGAAATTAAAAAATGCTAGTCCAGCTCTAGCAATTTGAACTCTTGCTCTTCAAAGCTTAAATCCGAGAGACGTTCTTCCTCCCCCTGGCCATACTGCTTCCAAGAAAAGTAGCTGACCTGCAAAATAAGCACCAGTTAGGGCGATGGGGAGGAGAACACACTTCACAGTCAGATATTCTAAAATGTTGCCATTTCCTCTAAATTCTCAGTACCCATGGCTGATTATTAATTCACCACTCTGTTAGATGGGGGCCTACCACTGAATCTGCGATGGCCCCTAAATGTCTGTAGGAGGAGTTTGGGGGGAGTGCTAAGCAATTCATTCTGGGAAAGAGGGCCGGAAACCAATTCTAGCCCTTTATTTACACTGGGTGGGAAAACTTCCCCCATCTCATCTTGACTGGACATAGCCATTGATCTAGAAAAAGTAACAAGGCCACTTTTCAGAGGTCCACTCTGTGCGCCCACATGGAGAAGGCACTTAGGATGTTATAGTCAGCGTGTTAAACAATTTTCTTGAAATACTGCAACTAGCACTCAGTTTACTTCCTTCACAGCCCCTTTTCTAATGTATTTTTAGTCCTTGCTTATGGTCTGGCACAACCTCTAGCATGTAAAATGCAAGAGAGAGGGGATTTTTATCTTAATCCCAATGTCTAGCACACAGGAATAGTTTTTATATGGAACTGATTCCAAGACTGGCCTCATGCAGGAATGGATCTGTTGCTATAATCAGGTTTCTGAAATCTTTAGCATCAATGCTGAATCTTTTTCTCATCTTTTCACCTTTTTCAGGAAGCTAGACTTTTTTTTTTTAATTTTTTTTTTCCTGAGAGAGAGAAAGCGTGAGCGGAGGAGAGGGACAGAGGGAGAGACAGAGAGAATCCCAAGTAGGCTCCACGCTCAGCACAGAGCCCGACGTGGGGCTGACCCCACAAACTCTGGGATCGTGACCTGAGCCAAAATCAAGAGTCGGATGCTCAACCTATGGAGCCACCCAGGCACCCCAGGAAGCGAGACTTCTCAAAGCCTAAACTTGGAAACGTCTGAAGTTTCCTCGACTGGTTTGATTTAGATTCAATTAACATTATTATTTTGCACGAAAAATCTTCCAGTGCTTTTTCAGAAAGTAACCATCTTCTCTTTCTCCACTCTCTTCCCTTCAAAACAAACTTTGCAACTGTGGGGTGAGTGAAATATTCAGAAATCGAGGGGCGGCTGGGTGGCTCAGCTGGCTGAGTGCCTGATTTCGGCTCAGGTCATGATCTCGCAGTCTGTGAGTTCGAGCCCCGCGCCGGGCTCTGTGCTGACAGCTCCGAGCCTGGAGCCTGCTTCAGATTCTGCGTCTCCCTCTCTCTCTGCCCCTCCCCAGCTCACGCTCTTTCTCACTCTCAAAAATAAATAAACATTAAAAAAAAAAATCTAAAAAAAAAATTCACAAATCTAGCCCCAAATTAAGCTCTCAATGAGCTGAAACACATTTTTGCTTTTTTTTTTTTTTTTTTTAACATTCTGTATGTGGCACATTACTATTTTCTTTTAGAAATTATTTTGGCGGGGCGCCTGGGTGGCTCAGTCGGTTGGGCGGCTGACTCCGGCTCAGGTCATGATCTCGTGGTCCGTGAGTTCGAGCCCCGCGTCGGGCTCTGTGCTGACAGCTCAGAGCCTGGAGCCTGTTTCAGATTCTGTGTCTCCCTCTCTCTCTGACCCTCCCCCGTTCATGCTCTGTCTCTCTCTGTCTCAAAAATAAATAAATGTAAAAAAAAAATTTTTTTTAGAAATTATTTCGGCAACTTCATCCCTAATTCAGGACATCCATGTGAGTGATTTACAGAAAAGTTCTTCAGCAAGATATTCACGCAAGATATATATGAGATGCCGACATCTGGGTGATACATCCTATTTGAATGGCATAATGGTTTCAAACGCTGTAGTATAATCACATTTAAGGCCATAGTTACTCTGTTCCCAAATCCTTGAGATTCTGTTTGAGGGGAGCTCTAAAAGGCTTGTGTCCTCTCCTATGTCCACAACTGTGGCAGTGCTCTGATGAAATTTGCTCTCCAAATTTCAAATAAGGGGTCAGAGCCAAGGGTCAGGACTTCAGGAAAAGCCCCAGAAATCCCCTGCAGTCAAAAGCAGTTTTTGAGTTTCACATTTCCCAAAGGATGATAGAGCTAATGCCAAAGTCTTCCAAATTCTGCTGGTTGCTTTACATTATGGCTACAGTGGCTATGTCACCCTTGAACTTTAATCTCCACATACTTGAATTAAATCCTGCAGCTCGTCTTCAGTACTGGCATCTGTGATCTCTTCACAGGGTCTGTATTCCACAGCTATTTTACCACTTTCTGAAATAAAGTGAATAAGGATTGGAAAAAAAAAAAAAAAAAAAAAAGAGGGCGCCTGGATGGCTCAGTCAGTTAAGCGTCTGACTTCAGCTTAGGTCATGATCTCATGGTTCATGAGTTCAAGCCCCATACTGGGGTCTCTGCTGTAAGCACTAGAGCCCACTTCAGATCCTCTGTCCCCCTCTCTCCGCCTCTCCCCTGCTTACTCTCTCAAAAATCAACATTTAAAAAATAAAGTTAACAAGATCAATTCAGAATTTTCCTTGTTCTAAAACTAGCTGTATACAATGATAGCACCCAATAACTAGACATTCTTTTTATTTATAAAAGCAGAAAATAAAAGCATTTCCCTAGAAGTTTTCTCATCTCACACTTCAGTTTTTAATCATAACTATGTGTGAAAAAATACACATGAAGTTAACAACTGTGTAGTTCAAAAACGCTATCATCTTAAGAGATAGGAACTAAGGAATAATGACACAGGAAGTTAAAACTATGGAAACAACAATGTTCAAAATCAGATGACTAGACAGTAAGGCATTAGGTAGAGGTCAGTGTGAGTTCTGGAATACAGACCATGGACTATAGCTGATACTTCATGTTAGAAACAAGGCAAGTGTCTACTCCCCGGAAACAAAATCCCACCAGATACGATGAACAATGCTTTGGAGGGAGAGGGAGGGGGAGGGGGAGGGGGAGGGGGAGGGGGAGGGAGAGAATGCGCTTGGACAGTTTATTGGCAGAAATGGCCCATGTCCCTTATAGACAATACAATTCCCCTTAAGGCAAAGTACAGCTACAACATTTTGATCGTGTACAAGGGATACCATAGCATGTTAGGGAGAGGTCAGCAACCCAAAGGTTTAGTTTGGTTCTTAAAGGTTGTTACTCAGAATTGACAGCTAATGGAGATTCTACCTGATGACCAGGGAAGTCAACTTTCACTGCAAGAGCTGTCCAGGCTGGAAGCCTGAGACCAATCCAGGGTCAACTCTTATGGGCAAATAAGGCCTCTGAAACTTAGCTAGGATTTCTCAGTCTCTAAGCCTGCAAGACTGTGAAGCGGCGAGGGCGGGGTGGGGGCGGCAATTGTTTGGGGACTCGTTACTAATTATAAAATTCCCTTGGAGCACAGCCTGTAACATTCACACCATCGTAGAACTCAATAGAGAACACAATCGATGCTATTCAATAGCCTGACCACTTTCAAGGTTCACAAAAATATAGCTGACCCTAATATAAGAATCATATTCATGGCACAAAAACAGACACATAGACCAATGGAATAGAATAGAAACCCCAGAACTAGACCCACAAACGTATGGCCAACTCATCTTTGACAAAGCAGGAAAGAACATCCAATGGAAAAAAGACAGTCTCTTTAACAAATGGTGCTGGGAGAACTGGACAGCAACATGCAGAAGGTTGAAACTAGACCACTTTCTCACACCATTCACAAAAATAAACTCAAAATGGATAAAGGACCTGAATGTGAGACAGGAAACCACCAAAACCCTAGAGGAGAAAGCAGGAAAAGACCTCTCTGACCTCAGCCGTAGCAATCTCTTACTCGACACATCCCCAAAGGCAAGGGAATTAAAAGCAAAAGCGAACTACTGGGGCCTTATGAAGATAAAAAGCTTCTGCACAGCAAAGGAAACAACCAACAAAACTAAAAGGCAACCAACGGAATGGGAAAAGATATGTGCAAATGACATATCGGACAAAGGGCTAGTATCCAAAATCTATAAAGAGCTCACCAAACTCCACACCCGAAAAACAAGTAACCCAGTGAAGAAATGGGCAGAAAACATGAATAGACACTTCTCTAAAGAAGACATCCGGATGGCCAACAGGCACATGAAAAGATGTTCAACGTCGCTCCTTATCAGGGAAATACAAATCAAAACCACACTCGGATATCACCTCATGCCAGTCAGAGTGGCCAAAATGAACAAATCAGGAGACTATAGATGCTGGAGAGGATGTGGAGAAACGGGAACCCTCTTGCACTGTTGGTGGGAATGCAAATTGGTGCAGCCGCTCTGGAAAGCAGTGTGGAGGTTCCTCAGAAAATTAAAAATAGACCTACCCTATGACCCAGCACTAGCACTGCTAGGAATTTACCCAAGGGATACAGGAGTACTGATGCATAGGGGCACTTGTACCCCAATGTTGATAGCAGCACTCTCAACAATAGCCAAATTATGGAAAGAGCCTAAATGTCCATCAACTGATGAATGGAGAAAGAAATTGTGGTTTATATACACAATGGAATACTACGTGGCAATGAGAAAGAATGAAATATGGCCCTTTGTAGCAACGTGGATGGAACTGGAGAGTGTGATGCTAAGTGAAATAAGCCATACAGAGAAAGACAGATACCATATGGTTTCACTCTTATGTGGATCCTGAGAGACTTAACAGAAACCCATCGGGGAGGGGAAGGAAAAAAAAAAAAAAAGAGGTTAGAGTGGGAGAGAGCCAAAGCATAAGAGACTGTTAAAAACTGAGAACAAACTGAGGGTTGATGGGGGGTGGGAGGGAGGGTAGGGTGGGTGATGGGTATTGAGGAGGGCACCTTTTGGGATGAGCACTGGGTGTTGTATGGAAACCAATTTGACAATAAATTTCATATTAATTTTTTTTTTAATTTTTAAAGTTGTATTTATTTATTTTTAAGATTTTAAGTTGATTTATTTATTTTGAGAGAGAGAGAGAATGAATGGAGGAAGGGCAGAGAGAGAGGGGGACAGAGGATCCAAAGTGGGCTCTGTGCTGACAGCAGAGAGTCTGATGTGGGGCTCGAACTCACAAACTGTGAGATCATGACCTTAGTTGAAGTCAGATGCCGTATGAACTGAGCCATCCAGGTGCCCCTTAATTTTTAAAAAAACTTTATTTAAATCCAAGTTAGTTAACATATAATGTAATAATGGTTTCAGGAGTGGAATTTAGTGATTCATCACTTACATATTACTCTCAGTGCTCATCCCAACAAGTGCCCTCCTTAATGCCCATCACCCATTTAGCCCATCCCCTGCCCACCTCCCTCCATCAACCCTCATTTTGTTTTCTGCCATTAAGAGTCTTTTATGCTTTGCTTCCCGCTCTCTTAAGAATCTTTTATGGGGGCACCTGGGTGGTGGTTAAGTGTCTGACTTCAGCTCAGGTCATGATCTCAAGGTCCATGGGTTCACCCATGTCCGGCTCTGTGCTGACAGCTCAGAGCCTGGAGTCTGCTTCAGATTCTGTGTCTCCCTCTCTTTCTGCCCCTCCCCTGCTCACATTCTGTCTTTCTCTCTCTCAAAAATAAATAAACAATAAAAACTTTTTTTTAAAAGAATCTTTTTATGATTTGCCTCCCTCTCTGTTTCTATCTTATTTTTTCCTTCCCTTCCCCTATGTTCACATGCTTTGTGTCTTAGATTCCACATATGAGTGAAATCCTATGATATTTATCTTTCTCTGACTTATTTTCCTTAGTATAATACACTGTATCTCCATCCACGTTGTTGCAAGTGGCAGAATATCATTCTTTTTGATTGCTGAATAGTATTCCATTGTATATATATTTTGCATTTTCTTTATCTATTCATCAGTCGCTGGACCTTTGGGCTCTTTCCATAATTTGGCTATTGTTGACAGTACTGCTAAAAACATTGGGGTGCACGTGCCCCTTTGAATCAGCATTTTTGTATCCTTTTGGTAAATACCTAGTAGTGCAGTTGTATCATAGGGTAGTTCTATTTTTAATTTTTTGAGCAAACTCTACACTGTTTTCCAAAGTGGCTGCACAAGTTTGCATTCCCACCGACAGCACAAAAGTGTTCCCCTTTCTCTGCAATGTCACTAACATCTGTTGTTTCCTGAATTGTTAATGTTAGCCATTCTGACAGGCGTGAGGTGGTATCTCAGTGTGATTTTGATTTGTATTTCTGTGATGATAAGTGATGTTGAGCATCTTTTCATGTGTCTGTTAGCCATCTTCATTGGAAGCCATGTCTTCATTGGGTAAGTATCTGTTCATGTCTTTTGCCCATTTCTTCACTGAGTTGATAAGTTGAGTTTGATAAGTTCTTTATAGATTTTTAGGAGCTGGTTCTTTTAAAAGATCAGCAAAATTGATAAACTAGCCAGACTCATCATCAAAAGAGAGAGAGAGAGAGAGAGAGAGAGAGAGAGAGAAAGGACTCAAACAAACAAAATCACCAGTGAAAGAAGAGAAATAACAAACACCACCACATAAATACAATTATAAGAGAATATTAGAAAAAACTATACACCGACAAATTAGACAACTGAAAAGAAATGGATAAATTCCTAGAAATATATAACCTACCAAAATGGAAGCAGGAGGAAATAGAAAATTTGAAGTGAATGATTACCAGCAAGGAGATTAAATCAGTAACTAAAAAACTCTCAACAAACAAGAGACCAGGATCAGATGGCTTCACAGGTGAATCTTATCAAACATTTAAAGAATAGTTAATGCCTATTCTACTCCAACTATTCCAAAAATAGAAGAAGGAAAAATTCCAAATTCATTTTATTAGGTGAGTATCACCTTGATACTAAAACCGGATAAAGACACCACTGCCAATATTTCTGATAAACATAGATGCAAAAATCTTGAACAAAATACTAGCAAACAGAACCCAACAATACTTTTAAAAAATCATTCACCATGATCAAGTGGGATTTATTCCTAGGATGTAAGGGTGGTTCAGTATTCGCAAATCAATCAACGTCATACATCACATCAACAAACGAAAGGATAAAAACCATATGATCATCTCACTAGATGCAGAAAAAGAATTTGATAAAGTACAACATCCATTCATGACACAAGCCCTCAACAAAGTAGTTTTAGAGGGAACACACCTCAACATAATAAAGGTCACATATGAAAAATCCATGGCTAACAAAGACAAGGATGTCCATTCTCACCACTTTTATTCAACATAGTACTGGAAGTCATAGCCACAGCAATTAGACAACATAAAGAAATAAAAGGCATCCAAATTGGTAAGGAAGAAGTAAAACTCACTATTTGCAAATGACATGATACTCTATATAGAAAACCCCGGAGCCTTGTAGTTTTTCATTGCTGAGGAGACCCCAGGAAAGACAGTGTGCAAGCTAATTTTGAGCTGCCTCTTTTTGTAGTCTTAAGAGAGCAGAGCACCTGTTGTCTGACTATTAGCCTCTATGTTTCTGTAGACAAGTCTTATCTATACTCCTCACCATGGCTCAGCTCCAGACACGCTTCTTCATGCTTGTCTGGATTTGTTCAAAATCTCCAGACACTCTTTTGAACAACTTTTTTTTTTTTTTTTTTTTTTTGGATGGGGGTGGCCAGGGTCTGCAGTCTTTCCATTACTAGCAGATATTGTTCTTGATTCAGAGATATCCACATAGCATTTGCCACAGGTGCTTATCTTTACTTCATCTGTTGATGTACAGAGATTCTTTTTTTTTTAAAGTTATTTATTTTGAGAGAGAGAAAGAGCAAGTGGGAAATGGGCAGAGAGAGAGGGAGAGAGAATCCCAGGCAGGCTCTGCACCATCAGCACGGAGCCTGAGATGGGGCTTGAACTCCTGAATCCTGAGATCATGACCTGAGCCAAAATCAAGGGTCAGACGCTTAGCCCGCTGAGCCAGCCAGGTGCCCAAGAGACTATGATACATAGTTACTTCTAAATTACAAGATTGTCATATAGTCTTCTTGTTGAAAAAGTCTTTGAACTAGAATAGGAATTATTCTTGTAATAAGAGCTTTGCAATACCAGTATATGGATGTTTGTTGTTACCCAAACAGTTGTATATTTTTCTAAATTTGTAGACTGAACATTGATTTCTTTTTGTATAAATCTAATAATTAAGTCATTGTTCTTAAGTTGAAGATGTAAGTGATTCAGATTTCAGATTTTTAAAAAGTAAAAATCCAAATAACTAGTGAGAGAATTCTTTCAGAAGTATTTTAGTTAATAAATGCAGGAAGAATGAAGAATTTTTACCATTTTGCAACTCCAAGTGAAATAATGGGTTTAAGTAGTGATTATCAATAGCTGCTAAAAACTATTAATTAGGTAAAAGGCTGACAGAGAATATTATGATGGATGGGATCAGAATGACATCATCAGAGTCCAGATGTAGATTTTCACATCATATAGAAAGAGATACAAAAAAAAAAAAAAAAAAAAAAACAAAAAAACAAACAAAAACAAAAAACAAAAAAAAAAGAAAGAGATATAAGCTAATGCACTTCCTCATGTGATGCAATATGAAGCACATGATACTAGGTGTAAATATTCTTTCTGGGGAAAAAAAGCAAACCTGAAATCTAATCAAGTGTTTAGGTCTGCCTAGTGTACAGAATGTGTAGGTGGTAGAGGAACATTTAAAGAACTCCCTGGAGGGCTGCCTGTGTGGCTCAGTTGATTGAGTGTCTGACTTTGGATCAGGTCATGATCTCACAGTTCATGGGTTCAAGCCCCACATCAGGCTCTGTGCTCACAGCTTGGAGCCTGGAGCCTGGAGCCTGCTTCGGAGCCTGTGTCTCCCACTCTCTCTGCTCCTGCCCCACTTGTGCTGTCTCTCTCTCTCTCTCTCTCTCTCTCTCTCAACAATAAATAAAACACTTAAAAAAATTTGAGGAACACCCTGGAGATATAATCAATGAAATCTAGAATGTAAGAAATATTAGAACAGATGACCCAGTTTCTTTAATAAATGAATGGCAAGAAAAAAGGGAGGGGGAACTGTTAAAGTTTAAATAAAACATACTAATAAAAAAGAAAACCCTAAAGACTTCACCAAAAACTACTACAACTGATAAATGAATTCAGTAAAGTCACAGGATACAAATCAATATTCAGAAATCTGTTGTATTTCTATACACTAATGATTAAGTAGTAGAAAGAAAAATGAAGAAAACAATCCCATTTACAACTACACCAAAAATAACAAAATACCTAGGAATAAACCTAATCAAAGAGGTGAAAGACCTCTACTCTGAAAACTGTAAAACACTGATGAAAGAAATTGAAGAAAACACAAATGAATGAAAAGACATTCCATGCTCATGGATTGAGAGAACAAATATTCTTAAAATGTTTATACTACCCAAAGCAACCTGTACATTATTGTAATCCTTATCAAAATACCAACGCATTTTTTAACTAGAAAAAAACCCTAAAATTTATATGGAACCACAAGAGACCCCAAATAGCCAAAGCAATTTTGAAAAAGAAAAGCAAAGCTGGAGGTATCACAATTCTGGACTTCAGGTTATATTACAAAGCCGTAGTAATCAAAACAGTATGGTACTGGCACAAAAAGACACATAGATCAATGTAACAGAATAGAAAACCCAGAAATAGAAGGTTCCGGAAGATGGCGGCGTAGGAGGATGCTGGGCTCACCGCGCGTCCTGCTGATCACTTAGATTCCACCTACACCTGCCTAAAGAATCCAGAAAACCGCCAGAGGATTAGCAGAACGGAGTCTCCGGAGCCAAGCGCAGACGAGAGGCCCACGGAAGAGGGTAGGAAGGGCGGCAAGGCGGGGCGCGCTCCACGGACTGGCGGGAGGGAGCTGGGGTGGAGGGGCGGCTCGCCAGCCAAGCAGAGCCCCCGAGTCTGGCTGGCAAAAGCGGAGGGGCCGGACGGACTGTGTTCCGACAGCAAGCGCGACTTAGCGTCTGGGAGGTCAGAAGTTAACAGCTCTGCTCAGAAAGCGGGAAGGCTGGAGGACAAAGGGAGGGAGAGCTGCTGAGCCCCCGGACGGCAGAGCTCAGCTTGGCGGGGAACAAAGGCGCTCGCCAGCGCCATCTCCCCCGCCCATCCCCCAGCCAAAATCCCAAAGGGAACCAGTTCCTGCCAGGGAACTTGCTCGCGCAGCGCAAACACCCAACTCTGTGCTTCTGCGGAGCCAAACCTCCGGCAGCGGATCTGACTCCCTTCCGCTGCCACAGGGCCCCTCCTGAAGTGGATCACCTAAGGAGAAGCGAGCTAAGCCTGCCCCTCCAGCCCCCGTGCACCTTGCCTACCCACCCCAGCTAATATGCCAGATCCCCAGCAACACAAGCCTGGCAGTGTGCAAGTAGCCCAGATGGGCCACGCCACCCCACAGTGAATCACGCCCCTAGGAGAGGGGAAGAGAAGGCACACACCAGTCTGACTGTGGCCCCAGCGGTGGGCTGGGGGCAGACATCAGGGTGGACTGTGGCCCCGCCCACCAACTCCAGTTATACACCACAGCACAGGGGAAGTGCCCTGCAGGTCCTCACCACGCCAGGGACTCTCCAAAATGACCAAACGGAAGAATTCCCCTCAGAAGAATCTCCAGAAATAACAACAGCTAATGAACTGATCAAAAAGGATTTAAATAATATAACAGAAAGTGAATTTAGAATAACAGTCATAAAATTAATCGCTGGGCTTGAAAACAGTATACAGGACAGCAGAGAATCTCTTGCCACAGAGATCAAGGGACTAAGGAACAGTCACGAGGAGCTGAAAAACGCTTTAAACGAAATGCAAAACAAAATGGAAACCACGACGGCTCGGCTTGAAGAGGCAGAGGAGAGAATAGGTGAACTAGAAGATAAAGTTATGGAGAAAGAGGAAGCTGAAAGAAAGAGAGATAAAAAAATCCAGGAGTATGAGGGGAAAATTAGAGAACTAAGTGATACACTAAAAAGAAATAATATACGCATAATTGGTATCCCAGAGGAAGAAGAGAGAGGGAAAGGTGCTGAAGGGGTACTTGAACAAATTATAGCTGAGAACTTCCCTGAACTGGGGAAGGAAAAAGGCATTGAAATCCAAGAGGCACAGAGAACTCCCTTCAGACGTAACTTGAATCGATCTTCTGCACGACATATCATAGTGAAACTGGCAAAATACAAGGATAAAGAGAAAATTCTGAAAGCAGCAAGGGATAAACGTGCCCTCACATATAAAGGGAGACCTATAAGACTTGTGACTGATCTCTCCTTTGAAACTTGGCAGGCCAGAAAGGCTTGGCATGATATCTACAGTGTGCTAAACAGAAAAAATATGCAGCCGAGAATCCTTTATCCAGCAAGTCTGTCATTTAGAATAGAAGGAGAGATAAAGGTCTCCCAAACAAACAAAAACTGAAGGAATTTGTCACCACGAAACCAGCCCTACAAGAGATCCTAAGGGGGATCCTGTGAGACAAAGTACCAGAGACATCGCTACAAGCATAAAACATACAGACATCACAATGACTCTAAACCCGTATCTTTCTATAATAACACTGAATGTAAATGGATTAAATGCGCCAACTAAAAGACATAGGGTATCAGAATGGATAAAAAAACAAGACCCATCTATTTGCTGTCTACAAGAGACTCATTTTAGATCTGAGGACACCTTTAGATTGAGAGTGAGGGGATGGAGAACTATTTATCATGCTACTGGAAGCCAAAAGAAAGCTGGAGTAGCCATACTTATATCAGAAAAACTAGACTTTAAATTAAAGGCTGTAACAAGAGATGAAGAAGGGCATTATATAATAATCACAGGGTCTATCCATCAGGAAGAGCTAACTATTATAAATGTCTATGCGCCAAATACCGGAGCCCCCAGATATATAAAACAATGACTCATAAACATAAGCAACCTTATTGATAAGAATGTGGTCATTGCAGGGGACTTTAACACCCCACTTACAGAAATGGATAGATCATCTAGACACACGGTCAATAAAGAAACAAGGGCCCTGAATGATACATTGGATCCGATGGACTTGACAGATCTATTTAGAACTCTGCATCCCAAAGCAACAGAATATACTTTCTTCTCGAGTGCACATGGAACATTCTCCAAGATAGATCACACACTGAGTCACAAAACAGCCCTTCATAAGTATACAAGAATTGAAATCATACCATGCATACTTTCAGACCACAATGCTATGAAGCTTGAAATCAACCACAGGAAAAAGTCTGGAAAACCTCCAAAAGCATGGAGGTTAAAGAACACCCTACTAACGAATGAGTGGGTCAACCAGGCAATTAGAGAAGAAATTAAAAAATATATGGAAACAAACAAAAATGAAAATACAACAATCCAAACGCTTTGGGACGCAGCGAAGGCAGTCCTGAGAGGAAAATACATTGCAATCCAGACCTATCTCAAGAAACAAGAAAAATCCCAAATACAAAATCTAACAGCACACCTAAAGGAAATAGAAGCAGAACAGCAAAGGCAGCCTAAACCCAGCAGAAGAAGAGAAATCATAAAGATCAGAGCAGAAATAAACAATATAGAATCTAAAAAAACTGTAGAGCAGATCAACGAAACCAAGAGTTGGTTTTTTGAAAAAATAAACAAAATTGATAAACCTCTAGCCAGGCTTCTCAAAAAGAAAAGGGAGGTGACCCAAATAGATAAAATCATGAATGAAAATGGAATGATTACAACCAATCCCTCAGAGATACAAACAATTATCAGGGAATACTATGAAAAATTATATGCCAGCAAATTGGACAACCTGGAAGAAATGGACAAATTTCTAAACACCCACACTCTTCCAAAACTCAATCAGGAGGAAATAGAAAGCTTGAACAGACCCATAACCAGCGAAGAAATTGAATCGGTTATCAAAAATCTCCCAACAAATAAGAGTCCAGGACCAGATGGCTTCCCAGGGGAGTTCTACCAGACGTTTAAAGCAGAGATAATACCTATCCTTCTCAAGCTATTCCAAGAAATAGAAAGGGAAGGAAAACTTCCAGACTCATTCTATGAAGCCAGTATTACTTTGATTCCTAAACCAGACAGAGACCCAGTAAAAAAAGAGAACTACAGGCCAATATCCCTGATGAATATGGATGCAAAAATTCTTAATAAGATACTAGCAAATCGAATTCAACAGCATATAAAAAGAATTATTCACCATGATCAAGTGGGATTCATTCCTGGGATGCAGGGCTGGTTCAACATTCGCAAATCGATCAACGTGATACATCACATTAACAAAAAAAAGAGAAGAACCATATGATCCTGTCAATCGATGCAGAAAAGGCCTTTGACAAAATCCAGCACCCTTTCTTAATAAAAACCCTTGAGAAAATCGGGATAGAAGGAACATACTTAAAGATCATAAAGGCCATTTATGAAAAGCCCACAGCTAACATCATCCTCAACGGGGAAAAACTGAGAGCTTTTTCCCTGAGATCAGGAACACGACAGGGATGCCCACTGTCACCGCTCTTGTTTAACATAGTGCTGGAAGTTCTAGCATCAGCAATCAGACAACAAAAGGAAATCAAAGGCATCAAAATTGGCAAAGATGAAGTCAAGCTTTCGCTTTTTGCAGATGACATGATATTATACATGGAAAATCCGACAGACTCCACCAAAAGTCTGCTAGAACTGATACATGAATTCAGCAAAGTTGCAGGATACAAAATCAATGTGCAGAAATCAGTTGCATTCTTATACACTAACAATGAAGCAACAGAAAGACAAATGAAGAAACTGATCCCATTCACAATTGCACCAAGAAGCATAAAATACCTAGGAATAAATCTAACCAAAGATGTAAAAGATCTGTATGCTGAAAACTATAGAAAGCTTATGCAGGTAATTGAAGAAGATATAAAGAAATGGAAAGACATTCCCTGCTCATGGATTGGAAGAATAAATATTGTCAAAATGTCAATACTACCCAAAGCTATCTACACATTCAATGCAATCCCAATCAAAATTGCACCAGCATTCTTCTGGAAACTAGAACAAGCAATCCTAACATTCATATGGAACCACAAAAGGCCCCGAATAGCCAAAGTAATTTTGAAGAAGAAGACCAAAGCAGGAGGCATCACAATCCCAGACTTTAGCCTCTACTACAAAGCTGTCATCATCAAGTCAGCATGGTATTGGCATAAAAACAGACACATAGACCAATGGAATAGAATAGAAACCCCAGAACTAGACCCACAAACGTATGGCCAACTCATCTTTGACAAAGCAGGAAAGAACATCCAATGGAAAAAAGACAGTCTCTTTAACAAATGGTGCTGGGAGAACTGGACAGCAACATGCAGAAGGTTGAAACTAGACCACTTTCTCACACCATTCACAAAAATAAACTCAAAATGGATAAAGGACCTGAATGTGAGACAGGAAACCATCAAAACCTTAGAGGAGAAAGCAGGAAAAGACCTCTCTGACCTCAGCCGTAGCAATCTCTTACTCGGCACATCCCCAAAGGCAAGGGAATTAAAAGCAAAAGTGAATTACTGGGACCTTATGAAGATAAAAAGCTTCTGCACAGCAAAGGAAACAACCAACAAAACTAAAAGGCAACCAACGGAATGGGAAAAGATATTTGCAAATGACACATCGGACAAAGGGCTAGTATCCAAAATCTATAAAGAGCTCATCAAACTCCACACCCGAAAAACAAATAACCCAGTGAAGAAATGGGCAGAAAACATGAATAGACACTTCTCTAAAGAAGACATCCGGATGGCCAACAGGCACATGAAAAGATGTTCAACGTCGCTCCTTATCAGGGAAATACAAATCAAAACCACACTCAGATATCACCTCACGCCAGTCAGAGTGGCCAAAATGAAGAAATCAGGAGACTATAGATGCTGGAGAGGATGTGGAGAAACAGGAACCCTCTTGCACTGTTGGTGGGAATGCAAATTGGTGCAGCCGCTCTGGAAAGCAGTGTGGAGGTTCCTCAGAAAATTAAAAATAGACCTACCCTATGACCCAGCAATAGCACTGCTAGGCATTTATCCAAGGGATACAGGAGTACTGATGCATAGGGGCACCTGTACCCCAATGTTTATAGCGGCACTCTCAACAATAGCCAAATTATGGAAAGAGCCTAAATGTCCATCAACTGATGAATGGAGAAAGAAATTGTGGTTTATATACACAATGGAATACTACGTGGCAATGAGAAAAAATGAAATATGGCCTTTTGTAGCAACATGGATGGAACTGGAGAGTGTGATGCTAAGTGAAATAAGCCATACAGAGAAAGACAGATACCATATGGTTTCACTCTTCTGTGGATCCTGAGAAAGGTAACAGAAACCCATGGGGGAGGGGAAGGAAAAAAAAAAAAAAAAAAGAGGTTAGAGTGGGAGAGAGCCAAAGCATAAGAGACTGTTAAAAACTGAGAACAAACTGAGGGTTGATGGGGGGTGGGAGGGAGGGCAGGGTGGGTGATGGGTATTGAGGAGGGCACCTTTTGGGATGAGCACTGGGTGTTGTATGGAAACCAATTTGACTGTAAATTTCATATATTAAAAAAAAAAAAAAAAAAAAAAAAAAACAAAAAACTATATGCACCCCTATGTTTACTGCAGCATTATCTACAATAGCCGAATTTTGGAAGCAGCTCAAGTGTTAGCAGCCCATCTATCCATTGATAGATGAATGGATAAAGAGGTGGTATACATATACACACACACACAAGCACACACACTGGAATATTACTCAGCCATAAAAAAGAATGAATAATCTTGCCATTTGCAACAGCACGGATGGAGCTAGACAGTATAATGCTAAGTGAAATGTGTCAGAAAAGACAAATACCACAAGATTTCACTCATATGTTATGAAACAAAGGGAAAAAAAGGGACAAACCAAGAAACACTCTTAACTATAGAAAATAAACTAATGGTTACAAGAGGGGAGGTGGGTGGAGAATGGGTCAAATAGCTGAAGGGATTAAGAGTACACTTATGATGAGCACTAAGTAATGTATACAATTGCTGAATATTGTACACCTAAAACTAACACTTTATGTTAACTATATTGAAATTTAAATAAACAAACTTTAAAAGCCGTAAATGAAGTCGGGGAGGAGTGCTTATTGTTACATGAAATCATAGAATCCACAACAGAGCTAGGATGATTTCAGAAATCTTTCTGGTCAGGGGTGCCTGAGTGGCTCAGTGGGTTAAGCTTCTGACTTCAGCTCAGCTCATGATCTTACGGGGCGGGGGGTTTCGAGCCCCACATCGGGCTCTGTGCTGACAATTCAGAGTCTGGGGGCTGCTGCAGATTCTGTGTCTTCCTCTCTCTCTGCCCCTGCCGCACTTGTACTCTCTCTCTCAAAAATAAACATTTAAAAAAAAAGAAATCTTTCTGGTCCAATACCTTAGTTATATATAAGGAAGCTGATACACAGAAAGATTGTGATTTGCTCACACAACGTACACAAAATAGTAGCAAAATTCAGGTCCCTGACTCCCAAATCCAGGGATACTTTCACTAAATTTACACTGCTGCTTAGTAAACCCAGAGGCACAGCTAGGCAGAAATATGGAGAATCTAACTTTATTTTGTTTTTAGCGCTCTGATGTTTGCACTGCGCTTTCACAACTGCACTTTCTCACTTGCTGAGTTACCACCACCTCCACATCTGCTTCCCTCCCATCACCCACCACTTCTGCAAAGTACTTTCTACTCTTTCCATTTGGGTTCCCTTCCAAACCGCCCCTCACTTCCTCCCTCACTTCCCTTGCAGCGATGACCGCAAACGTCCATTAACAGCAACTGCAGACACCTCTTCACCGCACCTGTTGCCCTTAACGTTCACACATGACCGGCACCACCCCCAACTACCACCTTTAACAATACTGACTGAACTTCCACTTCATGGAAGAACCTGTGCTGTGGAACATTCCAACAGGCCCTGCTCGTTTAGCCTTCTGGCGAAGAAAGTGAGTAGACCTGTGAACACGTTAAACCACTCACCAGATGAAAACAAGTGCTCTACTAGAGGTCTGAGGGTTTGCTCAAGAAGCAGGGAAGCGTCCCAGCCACCATGACCTCCACCCTTCTAGAACCACCACCATTTCCGAGGCACCACGGGATCCAGCCGCGTCTGCCCCTTTAGTGCCCGGCCCGCCCAGTCACATCGCTGCCCCTTCTGGAACCTTCGTCCATCTCCGTAATTGTTCTACTTTGTCCCTCGCACCGGGTGGCACGCTCCTCGGCAAGTCTTGCCTCTCCACCTGTGTCCCCCCGGGGGGGGCGGGGGGGGGTGTCCCACCGTGAACCCCCTCGGGCTCCCAAGGGTGTCCCCGTCCTCCCGCCTCACGGGCCGAGGCCCTAGCCCAACGGGATCCGAAGGTCCTAGCTGCAGGCCGCTCAGCCCCCCCGCGTGGCCCGGCGCTCTCGCTGCGCCGCCTTCCCGGGCTCCCACGCGACGAAGCCCCGCCCCCAGGTCACCTGACCGAGGCCGACGCTCCGCCCACTGAGAGGCCCGCGCTGGAAGAGCGCGGGACCCAGGGCACGGCCACCGCCACCGCCTCCGCCACCGCGCAGGGGCTCCGGGGCAGCCGGGAGCGGCTGAGCTCGCCGCCGCCTCCGCGCCGACTGGACGGCGCTGCGGCCCCGCGGCTCCACCCCACCTCACAAGGGCCTGTGACCTCACCCGGCCCCGCTCGGCGGCCCAGACGCGAGCTCCTCCCCGCGCGCTGTCCTCCCGGCACCTGGATTTCGCCGTCCATCCCGCACTCCCTACCCTTCCTGCAGCTGTCTTCGTTCCCTGGTGCAGTGTCCCGCCCCAGTCTGACATCTTTTCAGGATTATCCTGTATCCATCCTTTGAATACTTCCCGCCCTGCCTTCGAAAACATTCCATCCTTCTTGGTTTCTACCGCTCTGTACCGGACAACAGCGCAGAGCTCTTTGTCCCGACACTTTGCTGAAATCTGTTCCAGGCTGCCCTTCAGAGGACTAACGCTCTCTTTGGGAAGAGATGCTTTGTGTTTCTTCGAAGATCAATTTCTTGTGTGTGTGCGTGCTGCAGATGAAATGTTACTGGTAAAAGACAACAAAGCGATTTTTCACGGCTTGCCCCAAATATTATGTCGCTAAAACGTTGTACGAATCCAAGACAGTGAAATTAATCATTTTTAAGGTTTTTGCTACACTAGAGTCGTAATGTTCTGTCAAGCGGAGAGCGTTTTGCAAATATTTTCCCTCTAAAGCTCATGATTTGAGGTGTAAAGGTAAATTTTCAAAAAGGTAAAATTCACATTGATTGAGCCAACCTGAGCTCTCCGTTGTTAACATTGTGGTGAGCAGCGTGGGCTTTAGAGCTGGATCTATGCAAATTCAATTATTGAGTCAATTATCCTAATTATTTACTGTATGCAGTGGGGCAAACTAAGCTCTCTAAGCCTCAGTTTTCTCATTCGTTCAGAATTGTGATAATTCAAAAATGTTTATGCAGTGCTCAAAAAATGTTAAAACATTTAATTACTTCAGAGATACTTGTGCCCATTTATATCTCAAATCCTGTTGTGTAGGCATTCTTTAGTATTCTTTAGTATTTTTAGTATTCTTTAGTATTTTAACATGTATGTGTTTTATCTCCCTAAACAGTCTGTAAGTAATGAGTGCTGAGACCATGTCTTTTATTTTTGTAAACACCCCACCCTCCATTCCCTACTTCCCCACCTACCCACACACACTGTTTACAGTCCACCTCTATTAATGAGCTGAGCCCATTTTCCATCTATTCATAAGACATCAACTTCTAACGTGTAAGGATTATAATGGTTTCAGTCTGTCTGATCACCAGATTGTGGACGCTTCACAATCTTGAGCACTTGTAGTTTGTTAGTACTGAGTCTATTGATGAGTTAGTTACTGTATTAGTCAGTTTCAGAGACGCTCACCAAATAGCACCAAGAGTATAGTAGTTAGGATTAGATTCTTTCACCTAACAGAAAATCCCTAAATAACAGTGGCCTAAGCAAGATAGAATTTTATTTCTCACATTCAAGAGGTTCAGAGATGGTCACTCAAGGGTGAATATTGCTAACCATAGTTGCAAGGACACAGTCTTCTATTTTACTGCTCCGGTGGCATTTTTTCCAGTGGTGGCTTAAGGGAGATATCACAGGCAAAAGACTCTCAAAAGATTTTAAGGTTATGCTTCTTGGATCCTCTCATTCAAATAATATGGCTTCTAAGAAGCTTAAGGCTTTTGTCCTTCTGCAGAAGCCCGAGGTAGCAAAAGATTTAGCTCAAAGATATTTATGGGTAGGGCTTTTATTTTATGGGACTGAAACCCAATTAAGATTTGCAGGAGATTCATAATTTTTTTAAAAGAGTATTGTAATTGTCAGAAACACTGCCAGCTTGGGCTGAAGGAGTCAGAGCATGAAAAGGAAAGAGGTCTTTGGACCCTCAAGCTCTATAAGCAGGAAGCAGGCTGAGAAAACTATTTCCATGTAAATATATGCTACCTTTAATGGAATAAAGATGGCTTAAAGGGTAAAACCAAAAGCCTAGAAGATAGAATGAAAATCCATGGAGAATTATTCCCAGGCCTTTCATATGGAACTGCCAGCCTATACCCAAGTGACTTTCAGAACTGCTATGGACTGGGGGCTTCTGCAAACCTGTTTTCTGCCCCTTGAAACTGGAATGTCTATAACAGTTACCCTATCTGTCCTGCCATTTTAATTGGTTGTTGCAGGAAGAGAGCATTATAGCTTTTTCCTTTAGTTCACAGGACTTCAGATTAAGAGGCACTATACTCAAGTAGCCAAATGTAAGGAACTATATCCAAGAAGACTCCTCTGCCCCAGGACCTATTTAGAGGACAAGACTCTGGACTTTGAGTGAATGCTATAATGAGATAAGACCCGGGGTCCTTGGGAAGGGGGAGCACTTGTTGCAAGTGAGGGAACTAGGAATAAGGAGTGACCAGAGGGTGGACTGTGGCAGTTTTGAACTATGTCCACAAGTTCTTTGGTGTATTAGTTTCTTGTTACTGTAACAACTTACCACAAACTTCAACAACAATGTATTACATTTCTGGAGGTCAGAAGTCCAAAATTGGCCTTACAAAGGCTGCATTTCTGGAGGCTCTAAAGGAAAATCTACTCCTTCCCTTTTCCCGCTTCTAGAGGCTTCTGCATCCCTTGACTCGTGGCAACCTCACACTGACCTGTTTCCATCATTACATTTCCTATTCTCACTCTGACCCCCTTATGATTGTATTAAGGCTATCCACATAATCCATGAAATTTCCCTGTTTCTGCCCTTAATTACATCAGCAAAATTCTTCATTCCATGCCAGGTAACATATCCGCTGGTTCTGGGGATTAGAACATGGGTGCCTTTGGGAGAGGGGGATGGGCAGGGGCAACAATTTTATCTACCAGGGCGCTCATACCTTCAAGAAGTGGCATCTAGGTTCATGAGTTCTAGCCCCGCGTCAGGCTCTGTGCGGACAGCTCAGAGCCTGGAGCCTGCTTCAGATTCTGTGTCTCCCTCTCTCTCTTTCTGCCCCTTCCCCACTCATACTCTGTCTCTGTCTCTCTCTCTCTCAAAGCGTAAACATTTAAAACAATTAAAAAAAAAAAAGTGGCATCTGGTCCACGCTTCTTGCATGTGGACTAGTTGTAGCGGGCTGCTTAACAACGAATAGAGTATGGTGGAAATGCTGACGTGACACGTACAAAACTACGTCACAAGAGATATTGCAGCTTCCTCCTGGCTCTCTCTTGGCTTCCGCACTTTGGGAGAAGCCAGCTAACATGCCGCAAAAACTGCAAGATCGCGTTTGTGGTTTTAAGCTGCTAAATCGTGGGGTAATTTATTATGCAGCAATAGATAACTACCACAATCCCTCAGGTCCCATCCTGTTCCGTGAGGTCTGCTTAAGTTCTAGCTATTGTCTCTACAGTCGGCCTACCTGAAGAAGGAAGGGGAGAGGGGAGGCATGCTCCCTTCTTAAATGGCACGCGATGGAAGTGGTATGAACCTCTTCCATTCACATCTGTCTACAAGATGGACAGGGCAGCCTAGGAGAAGCTTGGAGACATAGTATCTATTCCAGGCAGCCATGTGTCCAACGGGAAATTAGGAGTTCTGACTATGTGAGAAGAGGAAAACACATATGGGGGCACAATTAGCAACCTCTGTCACAATGGGGGATTATAAGGGTCAGGAGAAGCAAAGTTGAGCATAGATCCATTAACATTTTTCCTAACCAATCTCTTCATTGGCCACCGAATGATATTTACACACCCAGCACTGTGATCTCTCCAAAGAAATCATGCCAATTGTATGAGTCACAGGAAAACCCAACTAATAGAAAAAAAAAAAAAAACCCACAATGAATTGCGAAATTTTTTTTTTCTTACAAAGCTCTTTTCAGGGACACTGATAAAGAATTTACTGTGGAGATTTTGCCTGAAGGCTGTTAAATCTCCTAAATGTTGCTTTCTAAATGCTTCTATTCTGTGAGCATTCTCCCGTGTATTGTCAGAAAATACACAGCTGATGGAAAATGTCTTCTCTGTGCAAAAGTTTAGAGAGACAGCACTATGGCAGCAATCGCAAGGAACACAATCATGTTAACTGACCTATAATTTTCTTTTCACATGCTAACTATTCTTGGATAGTCTCATTAAGTGGATTTTTAAAAAAATTTTTTAAGTTTATTTTTGTGAAAGAGACAGAGCAAGTGGGGGAGGGGCAGAGAGAGGGAGAGAGAGAGAATCCCAAGCAGGCTCTGCACCATCAGCACAGAGCCCAATGTGGGGCTCAAACTCACAAACTGTGAGATCATGACCTAAGCCAAAACCGAGTCGGACACTTAACCGACTGGGCCATCCAGGCACCCCTTAAAATTTAACAATATAGATAACCCCAATCACAAGCATTTAAAACTGCCTGTGTGCTTTAGTCAAACTACAAACTATCAGAAATAGATATTTCAAGAAATATGTTACAAAACCAAATAGAAATTATTTTTCAACAAGCATTAAATGGTTTTCTTGCACAGCATATGTTACTGTTTCCTTACATCAGTGTGAAAAATGAAAATTATAGTTGCACTATAATTCCAAGGCAACTTGCTTGTAATTGATCCCGGTGGTCATTACATGGCTGTCACTATAGAGTTCAGACTACACAGGCCAAGAGTTAGGGGATTACAAATATGATTTGATATATAGCTTTTCATTTCATTTTCACATAAAGTCCTCCATTTTACCCAGATATGTAGTCATCAGTTACCATGAAGTAAATAAAACACAGTGTACCTACAAAATTTCACCATAAAAGGTCTCAGTGTGTGTTCACATAATCCTTTTATGACGTCATGCACCGTCATGTTTTTTAAAAATGCACGTTATTTAAGGAATGGAAGACCCAAAGGCAAAGATGATGAGTGTGCCATAAAGTACTTCAACCCCACACTGTCAATGCTCAATACATTTTAAATAGCAAAAAGTGAAGTTGCAAATTCTAGAGTCTTACCCTATAAAGTGATAATGCTAATAATTTCGATATTCATCCCATCTCCTGTGAATTAAAGGTTTTCTTAGATGCCTGCCAAGTATCCTGTTAGTTGGGTTTCTTTCCCTGTGATTTTGATCTAGTACTTCTTTTAGTTTTTCATGGGAATTTGTGGCTGTGAGGGAACCAGAAGCCTCTGATCACTTAATTTGGAAAATGGATCAAAAGTGCATTTTCATTTTGTGTGGGTAGATATTTGGTTCTCTTAATATACCCGCCAAGCTGTATTCATAATCTTTTAGTAACTGAGATGATTTAACTGCAAACTTAGTAAGCCAGAAGGACAGGTAAGTGACTTCTTAAGTCAGTGGTTCTCAAACTTGAGTAAGCAGCAGAATCACAGGGAGGGCTTTGCTGAAACAGAACACCGGGCCCGGCCCCATCTCAGATTTTCTGAGTTAGTAGCCCTGGGGCGTGGCCTGTGCATTTTTATTCCTAACAACTTCCCAGGTGATATGGAGGCTGCTGGTCCTCAAACCACATTTTGAGACCCAATTCCTTAAATAAAAGTTGGGCATTTTTCCCCCTAAAGCTGGGCATTTAAATGATCCTGTCAATAATCTGCCATCAAGCCTTTATTGTACTGATTTATGCCTCCTGCAAACAAAACCTAGGCCAAACTGACAGTCTGTTCTATTGAGATTGCACAAGTTCCTAAAAAATCCCCAATTAAAAGACAAAAAACTCCAACTCTTAGAACAGCAATAACCTACTCAGTTTGAAAACATTATGAAAGTCTAAAGAAACGCTCTGGGTTCTGGAGTAAACTTCAGTCCCCGTGGTGGTCATCATTTGGTTACATTTGGAAACAGGCTTGTTCTAAAATAATCATTTTTGAGGCGATGACATTTACTCTTTTCACCCAAAGAAAACAGAAATAACAACACAGGAAGAACTGGGCAGCCTTAGGTCAATTCTTTTTGGAAAGCACATTTAATTTACTGTTGCACAATTCAAACAGAGGGGGTGGTTAGGAAGTCAGGAAGGCACTTAAGTCATTTCAACCAGGAATACCTAACAAAGAGAGGGATCTTGAAATCATGGATGGTCTAGGAATATCTGAGAGAGAAAGAAGGGATTCGTTATGTGACAACTTGTCAGGAGCATCCCAAGCTTCCCATTACTATCCACACACCCTGAGACTGAACATACATTCTCTCCAGATGAGCTGAGCACAAATAAATAACTTCTTTGGGCTGTGCTGATACCAAAATACTATTTAGATGTTCACCCTACGTGATGCCCAAACTGACTGCCATTTGCTGTCTTGCGAACGCAGCTACAGGTTCTCCCCGCATACAAAGAGTATTGGTCTTTTTTTTTTTTTAATCTTTATTTATTTTTGAGAGAGCGTGAACAGAGAAGGAACAGAGAGAGAGGGAGACACAGAATCCGAAGCAGGCTCCAGGCTCTGAGCTGTCAGCACAGAGACTGATGTGGGGCTGGAACTCACGAAATGTGAGTTCATGACCTCAGCCAAAGTCAAACACCTAACTGAACCACCCGGCGCCTTTTTAAAGCCTAGGAGTCTCTTTCCAGAAGCTCAAAGAGTCCTACTGATTTTTTCATCCTTTAAATATATGTTCTTCCTCCTTTGATATAGTGTCTTCATATAAACCATCTTATCTAAAGAAAAGGTCCAACTACTGCTTTAATGGACTCTTGTCTCAGTAGCCAAAGGGTATAGTTAGGTTCTAAACTTCTGGGATTCATTATCGACCCTCCCCTCCCCCATTTACCCCTCTACTGTACTACCATCCCTTTCAGTAAAGAGTAATCCATGGGTGAGACAAGGCTCAGTCATTTGCCCTACTCCTAATTCCAAGGCTTATTCTCAGTGTTAACACACGAATACAGAATACACATTTCAGCTACTTCTTAATGGATTCCTCTCCCTTATATGTGGATGCAAACGTGTGCAAAGTGAGCTAAGGAATAATAAACTAAGTGGAGCTTAAGTGCTACATTAGGAAATGTGACTGCTAACAAACATTGGAGAAGGGGCTCTAAGAGAGGACAGAATGAGGCTTTTTCATTGAGAAAGGTGATGTGGAATGACATCTGCTCTTGCAAAAGCTGGTCTCTCAGATCTCCCAACTTAACAAAAAAAGTAGTATCAACATCTCATGGAATCTTGACTGTATGTCTGATGCCACAGTAAATCCCAGCATCTCAGATTATCAATATTGAAAGACACCTTCCAGACTGGCTGGTCCAAACTATCATTTTTCAAACTAGAAAACTGAGCCCCGAAGGGAAGGAAGAGAGGCTTGCCTTAATTAAGGGTAAAACTTCCTCAGCTGCAACAATGAGGCCAGGACTTACATTTTCTGATCGTCAGACCACTGTCTATAGCTCTTTCCTTTTTCTTGATGAATGGGGGGTGAGGGTGGTTGTTAATGTTTAGACCAATGTGAACACCAAGGAAGCAACTGCTAGGAGAAAAGAACCACTTGTACCCCTCCTGCTCAGAATGGCCCAGCATGCCCGTGGGGCCATCCCCACAGGCTCCCAGGATGAGAGAGCCCCTACAGATCCAGCAAATGGGCAGCAACTCCCTATGAATGATGCCAAGTGGGAGGGTCTGTATCCATCCCAAGTCTATGTGGGGTTGTTTGTTTGTTTTTAAATATGCTCCTTCCTCCTCAAATAAAACTACAAAATATAATGCAAATGTGTTTCTGTACATGTTCCTTTAGATTAAGCAAGCCTCATCATGGTTTCAGGTGACCCAATGAGAAAAATAAAATAAAATTGCACTTGTGGCCTCTCAGATTAAAGACTGAGTTAAAATGAGGTTGCCCAGCCCGTAGGAGAATAGGCCACACACGCTGATACAACTGGCCCATCATTCTAAATGTGGCACATATGCCCAGCAGACTCAGAGACCCATGGGAATGATTCCTTCACAAGACAGCCAAGAGGTAGATAAGTGCAATCAGCCCCATGGATGGATGTAGCACACAGAAGCACCAGATTGGGTGTAGGGGCGGGGGGGTGCCTTGGACAAGGGGCAGAGGGCCTGAAGGGTGGGGCCAGATCTCTGGCTCTCATCACAGCACTCTCCCTGGGAGGAAAAGCGTCCGGTCATGAAAGAAATTCCCAGTATGTAGCAAATGTCTACAGCAGTGAGAGTGTAGACGTAGCAGGTAAAGAGGTGATGCTGGTCTAAGGGTAACACGCGTCCTCCAATCGAACTTCTAGGGTGGGGTGCCAAGGAGACAAATGTGAAGGGTGATGATTATGAACTGGGGGACTCTGGCACATTCATCCAGGCCATGCATGACCCCTGAGTGGCCTTCCCATCCTCACTCCCAACAGAATTGCTGGCAAGGGCTCCCCTTGTGAGAGAACCATACTGGATTGAGGGGACAGCAAAAGACATAGGCAACTCCGATGGCTGCTCTTGCTTCTGATTTCTCCGTCAGCCTGAGGGAAGGCAAAGGAGATCAAAGTCCAGATGACACGACAAGGCTGCGGAGCCCAGCATTTGCTATCAGAGCTGCTGAGCGTCGGACCCAAGAACCGTCAACTCAAGGCAGAGTCAAGGCCCCTTCCTCTGGAACGAGAGGCTCAGCCCTGCCCTTCTCTTCGGGAGAAATGGCCGGAAAAGGAAAGCTGGCTTCTCAGTGAGGTAATGAACAGTACCTGCTCAGCTACGTGGGTCACCCTAAGGTTAAGCAGGAAGGATCCCTGAAGGAGGCATTCTGCGGACAAAGGCTGAGGAGCTCCACGTGTCTGGACACACCTCAAGTTTTAAATTACACACTCCCCCACATGCAGCACACTCACGCGCACACACGCACAGAGACCCACACCTCCACATACTGACATTCTTGTAACCCACCCCACTCCCAGCCCCCGATCCTGCCCCACGGATTTCGTTCCCTGTAAACATGACAGCAGATGTGTCCACAATTCTGGGACAGCCTGACAGTGAACTGAGGATGACTGCTTGTCATTAAGTGCCCCGGTAGGTGATGTTGGTGAAGGTGGATGTGGCCTCTTTATACAGTGGGTTGTTGGCCTGCGGAGAGAACAGAAATGTGTCTTACAGTGAATTCCTCAATTCTTCCCTGCCCTCAATGATTACATTTCGCCTGAAGAGTTTACCCAAGACACCTTTCTCCGGGCTACACCATCCATGAATCGCTTAGTGCTCATTGTAACCCCATATTCGCTCCTGAGATGGGAGTGGGTAGGAAATAAGAGGAGAGAGAAAGTGGAATGCCATTGTGCTGCTGTTTCGAAGGGGTTGAATTCAACCCATTACTTTTTGGTGATCCCCAAACACCTCAGTACCACTTGTAGCCAGTATCTATTTCCTGCTTCTCTCCTGAACTCTCTCTTTTGCCCTTCTCCAATTTTTTTTTTCTTTTGTTGTGACTATGCTGGCGGATGCGGGCAGAGACGAGAAATGTAGCAGGTGGTAGCTGAAACAGAGAGGATAGCTTTCACTCAAAATAATTTTAATTTGTTCTCATCTCATCCTTCCAAGCGCTACCCACTGTCATGTTAGCAGGAAAAAATAAGACCCTCACTGGGTTGCCCAAATTATTTTCTAACAAAAAGTGATAAATCCCATAAGATCTGGCCGTCTTTAGGAGTCCCATTTCAAGAAATACAACACATTCTCATGTGCCGCTGAGATTCCAGATTTCTACACTGTACGAACAGAAACATCTCAAGTTTCTTGGGACCCTTGAGTACCAAGGCCTGAGGTGACCATCAAATGAGAACAAACTTTCAGCCTCCCGCTAGACATTCATGGACTCAAACAGCCATTTTGGAAGGTCCAGAAAAAAAAGTCAGAATGTGGAAGATGAGCCAAAGGAGAACAGAGCAAAATTAAGTATATAGAAAGTTCTCAATAGATGCTTGATTGAATGCAATCAGAATAAATTGCAGAGAGGATATGTTTTAAGAGGCTGGCCCAAAGAGTCATTTCTATCATAACTTGATTCTCTCCCACAATTGGGCAAGCTGTTGAACGTCTCTGTGCTCAGTTTTCTTATCTACAAACTGGCAATAATAACGTTCCCCACCCCCCATCATTTGTCCTGTCTTCCTCAATTAGAGAATATGTTTCCTTTTGATTATGTCAGTGTCCAGAGCAGAGCTGGGCCCTACCTGTACTCAGTCAGTTCTCACCTATGGGACCTATGGTCACTGTGTGGCAGTGAGAGACTCAGGTGGTTTTCAGGAATAATAAAGACAACAGGACCATCTCCCAATTTCCACAACAGAGACTAACTGGGAAATTATGGTGCTGGCTGAACCTGGCTCCCCTAAGTACCTACTATTTCCAGTTGAGGCTCTCAAACCAATGACTTAAGAAAATGCCCAGCCCCGACTCTTACTGTGTCCCATTTTGCTCTGGCTCGCTCTTCCTCAAATTTAGCAAACTCCTTCCGGTCATGGATGGTGATGAGGAGCTTCCAGATGAGCAGAGTAGCAAGGCCGATGAGCAAAATGGCCCCCATCACTGAGAGTAGGACCACCAGGATGTCAGGACCCTTGGGACACTCTGTCAGGAGAGAGCACAGAGCAGGGACGTTGTAAAGGCAACCTGACCAAGTAAGAAATTACTAGAAATCTCTCTGAGGGAAACAGGGCTTACAAAATAAATCAAAATTTTTAAAGGGGGGGGGGAGCACCAATATTTAAGACAGCAATAATCTGTCCTGAGTAGTTTAAATTAGAGGTCATAAGCAGGTCACCCCCGGTAGAATCTAACCTACTCAAGTGTTTATTAAAAAGTTGATTTTATGTTAACTCTACTGGATTTAAAACAAAAGCTTGATTAAATTTTTATTTTGTTGGCAGCATGGAATAAGCAGGAGATTATCCCCCTAAAACTTCAGATTCTTCTTCTTCCCTTTAAAAACATGAATAAATAGAGGCGCCTGGGTGGCTCAGTCGGTTGAGCGTCTGACTTCGGCTCAGGTCATGATCTCACACTTTGTGGGTTCGAGCCCCGCATCAGGCTCTGTGCTGACTGCTTGCTCAGAGCCTGGAGCCTGCTTCAGATTCTGTGTCTCCTTCTCTCTCTGCCCCTCCCCTGCTCACGCTTTGTCTCACTCTGTTTCTCAAAAATAAATAAAAGTAAAAAAAAATTTTTTAAACATAAATAAAAAGGTCTGGAAACACTGCACCCACAGGGCAGCTCTGGTTAGATGTGAGTAGCTGCTGTCCCCTTTAGATGGGACACATTTTCTAGTTTGCCAGACTTGTCACCACCCTCTTTTCTCCACTAAACAGAGGCAACATGTTAACTTGTCATGGAGGCTGTGCTACTGTGGGTTCTGGAGCTAGACCGCCAGGGTTCGAATCCTGGCTGACAACTTACTTTGCTATGTGACCTTTGATAAACTATTTAACCTTTCTGGGTGTCTGTTTCCTATCTCTCCATGTTTAAAATGCAGAAAGTAATAGCACTGAATTCCAAAACTTATGAAGCATAGTTAAGTTAAATATATACTTTTAAAAATTGTTTTTAACGTTTATTTATTTTTGAGAGAGACAGAGCATGTATGGGGGAGGGGCAGAGAGACAGGGAGACACAGAATCCGAAGCAGGCTCCGGACTCCGAGCTGCCAGCACAGAGCCCAACGCGGGGCTCGATCTCACGAACTGTGAGATCATGACCTGAGCTGAAGTCGAACACCCACTGCGCCACCCAGGCACCCCAACTTATTTATTTTTTTAAGGATTATTTCTTTTTTAGAGAGAGAGAGAGAGAGAGTGCGCATGAGTGGGGGAGGAGCAGAGAGAGAGGGAGACACAGAATTTGAAGCAGGATCCAGGCTCTGAGCTGTCAGCACAGAGCCCAATAGGGGCTTGAACCCACGAACTGCAAGGTCGTGAGCTGAGCTGAAGTAGGACGCCTAACCAACTGAGCCACCCAGGCATCGGGCTCCATGCTGATCATGAAGCCTGCTTGGGACTCTCTCTCCCTCTCTCTCTGCCCCTCTCCCCAACTCGTGCATGCTCTCTCTCTCTCTCTCTCTCTCTCTCTCTCTCCCTCCCACAAAATAAATATTTAAAAAAAAAGAAACCTGTAAAAATAAACAAATAAGTTAAATATATTTAAAGAACTCAGAACACTGCCTAGCACAGACTCAGTGCTCAATAACTATCAGCTACCATTATTACTCGTGTTCTTGTTACACCTGTTTTCACTAATTTATTTACCTAGCTCCTTAGGCATTTGTATTTGTTTCTCTGGTTTGGATATGTACATCTCTGAGGGCTGGGAACCTAATGTCCTTGTTAGCACAGAGACCAGGAAGCCTGCCAACCCAGACAATATTTTGGGTTCCTTCCCAAAATATTTCGTCATCTTTAATCCTAACCCTATTGAAAGCCGACTTCCTGTTCAACCCTAGTCAACAACCAACACAGACAGAGGTGCATCACCCCTCTGAAGACCAAGCTGACTGTGCTCTGCAGAGCTCTGCTTCCCATAAACCACAGGTGTCTGATGGGTGACCTCACTCCAGTAACTTCTCAGGTGTTATGTAATTAGGTGTTTGAATATACGGGTATTGATGGGTCTGGAGAGGTGGTCATGCCTACTTTCCACACTGTCTCCCACCTTCTTCTCTAAACATACACCCTATGCTCACCACACATGACCCAAAAACAACCACCGATGCAGACCCAAGCTGGCTATTTCCCAAGCTACCAAATTATAACCTGTCTATAATTAAAGGAGCATCTGGAGAGAGGCTGTGAGGTTCCAGTGTCTGAGTTCCCAGGAGTGAAGGGCACCAGCTCTTCCGGGAACAACAATTATGAATTCTTGGGAAGAGAGGGCTGACCCTCAAACCTCAGAGTGAAATCTCTTCAATTCTGCATGTCAGTATGGGCAGGACAAGTAGAATGTCAAGAGGTCTTCAGGCAAAAACATCTATTAAGCATTTGTCCTGAAAGGAGTAGATGGCAGGATTCCCGGAAGAAGATGATGAGATCAGCTAGTCTCTAGAGAGCTCTCTCAGCCACGGTGATGAGGACCCATCGTGGAGACCCAAGGTCAGGAAAGACTGGGCAGGGCTGGCAGGTTTGACAAAAGCACAGGAAATCCAGTTAAACTTGAATTTCAGATAAACAATAATTTTTCAGCCTAAGTAGGTACTAAATGTTGAATGGGACATATTGTATTCGACGAGGCAACTCTATCTGGGAGTGATAAGGACCCAGCTCAGCGGAGCCCACTCCACATAGTAGGCTGAACACCACCCAGTCAAGGCCAAGCCCTTTGGCAGTGCTGTCTCTACTGCCTTGCAGTGGCCCAGCCCTTCAGGGAGACCATCCGCAAAGGCATGAGTTGGGGAAGAGAATGAGAATAATCCCCTCCTATGCTCTGGGACCTCAGATGACACATTCTGCACAAAGCCAGAACCCCTGAAAATAGTTGGGGGCGGTAGGTGAGAAGAGAGGTCAAATTCAGAATTCCAGGGCAACAAGATAGGGAATATGGGTCTGGGGTCCCATCTCCTCATGTGGAGGATGGAATCTACATCAGAAAAGCTACTCCACCCCCCACCCTGGGGGGTTATTTGTACCAGCTCAGGTTATCACCATCTTTCTGCCCCATAATTCCAAGTAGTGGATTCCATCTAAGAATATCAAGCCAAAAGATTTTGGTGTTACAGCAGAAGCACCTGCAAGGATTGTTATAGCAGAGATGAAGTAACGTTAAACCCCAAAGCAAGAACGTACTGCCCTTCAAAAATGAGAAAGCACAAAGGTGC
Source organism: Panthera onca (assembly GCF_046562875.1). Classification (NCBI taxonomy): domain Eukaryota; kingdom Metazoa; phylum Chordata; class Mammalia; order Carnivora; family Felidae; genus Panthera; species Panthera onca. The sequence goes on along the minus strand of NW_027675814.1, from coordinate 97,865 downwards.
AAATAGGGCGGGTGTGGAAAAATCCATGAAACGTGTTAACACAGGTGGGCGGGAAAGTGTGAGGGGTCATGGCCAAATAATCCACATGTGCTCCCCCACAGATACATACCCAGACTCTGCCCTCTCCCCTTCCCATGTCAGCTTTCCCTTGAGTCGCTAAATAAAATTAAGGTCATACCCTTTCCTTTACCTTCCTTCTCCCTTCTGAAGGGTGAGAGCCCTGGGAAAGGCAGGTGAACAATATCACGGTAGGGGGCGCCATGCTCTCCGGTACCCATGCAGCCAGCAACACCCTGGCTGACCCGGATGTAGTAGAGCTTCTTTCCACTGTCACCCGCTTCCTTCTCCAAGCAGCCAAAGTTCTCCGAGCAGGTTATCAACATGTATGCAAGCCTGCCTGTCAACTCGAATAATCAGTCCTAGTAACTCATTCAAAACCCGTTTACTAAGTATCTTCTCTGTAGATGACTGAGCCAAGTATGGAGATATAACGATAGATAAGACAGATGGTTCGTGTGTTCGTGGGGCACGTGATCTACTGAGGGAGATGGGTGATTAAAGAAGCAAGTTAATGGTGGAATGAAGGCCCATCTAAGGGAAACACAGCTGCTCTGGGACTCAAACAGGAGCACCCAACCGAATCAGAAGAAAGGATGATGGAGGAGGTCTGAGAAGGCTCACTAGGGGAAGTGATGTGTCCAAAGCAGAGGCACTCAAATATTGGGGCGTCTCACAACTGCCAGGAGCACTATTCAAGAACACAGAGGCTGGGGACACCTGGGTGGCTCAGTCGGTTAAGTGTCTGACTTTGGCTCAGGTCATGATCTCACAGTTCATGGGTTCGAGCCCTGCGTTGGGCTCAGAGCCTGGAGCCTGCTTCGGATTCTGTGTCTCCCTCTCCCTCTGCCCCTCCCATCTTTCTCTCGACTCGTGCTCCATCTTTCTCTCAAAAAATGAATGAACATTTAAAAATGTAATAAAAAATCAAATAAAAAGAACATAGAGGCTCATGGAAGCAGCATGGGGCTCAGGACTCTCGATTTTTTAGCAAGGGGAACATAGAAAAGTTGGAGACCCACTTTCCTAAAGCAGGGGCCAGCAAGCTATTGTCTGGGAGCCAAATGTGGCTTGCCACCTGTCTTTCTAAATATACTTAGGCTTGTGCATTAAATATAGACTATGGCTGCCTTCCTGTTACAATGGCAGAGTAGTCATGGCAGAGACCACAAGGCCCACAAAGCCTAAAATATTTATTTTGAGACAGAGAAAGCACGAGTGGGTGAGGGGCAGAGAGAGAGAGAGAGAGAGAGAGAGAGAGAGAGAGAGAGAGAATCCCAAGCAGGCTCCACACTGTCAGTGCGGAGCACAATGTGGGGCTCAAACCGATGAACCATGAGATCATGACCTGAGCTGAAATCAGGAGTCACACACCTAACCAACTGAGCCGCCCAGGTGCCGCCAAAGCCTAAAATATTTAACCCCTGGCCCTGAACAGAAAGTGTTTGCTGGACCCTGGTCTGAAGGAGGATTTGAAGAAATTTCTACAGCTGTAGGAATCAACTGACGAGCAACCAACTGACTTAGTCTCTGCCTTCAGACATTGTTCCTTCACTCATAGAAGCTCCTGTCTACCCCCCGCCTTGGCACAGCCCTTGTCCCTCAGCAGTATCACTATCAATTTACATGTCCCTCTCCCCCTGGCCTGTGAGTGCCACATCTGCTTGATTTATTGTTATATTCCCAGCACCTAGTCTACTGGCTGATATACAATAAGTACTCGAAAATATTTTCTAGTGATTCATCGCTTCGTCTGTTGTGTAAGAGAAAGGAAGGAGACGGGGGTGGTAAGGGGAAGAGAGCTAATCTACTACACTGGATGGCGACAAACCTGTGGTTGGTCTGTGTATGACGGATGAGCTCCTCCTGCTTCCAGAAGGCTGTGAGAGCAAGCACTATCTTTTCAGTGCTCAGAACACCTTGGCTTGGTGCCTCAAAGCCAGTACTGTGTCTCATGGTGACCCTGGTAAGGTCAACACCTCAAAGCATCAGGCCTTCCTCTGAAGCAGCGAACAGGTTGCCCTTGGCAACCACCTGACCTTAAGTGGAGCGGATGCTGAAGAGTCCCAGACTTTAAATTCCTCACTTCTTAATACTGTCACCTCAAAAAAATGCCAGGATGTATTTTGTCCCTTCGTGGGATCCATATCTACCTTCTTCCTTTCCTTACTCACCTTCTTTTTCTGCCTCCTCAATTAGCAAGTCACTTTCTCACAAAGATTGGTATTTAAATATCTCCCACCCCCAGATGACAGGCCCTAACTTACCACTTGTAAGGTAGTCTTAACTTGGCTGTTCTGTGTAAGAGGCGTAATGGGTGGAAATTGCTGCCTAACGTGGCTCTCCCTCTCCCTATAGGTGCAGTGTCAGGGGCCCTGGCGGTTCACGTACCTGGCTCCTCTACCACATAGAGAATGGACTTTCCACTGGAGTCTTCATAGTACTGGAATCTGACAACACAGTCATCTTCATTCTTGTACGTGCAGTTCACTGCATCCTTGCCAGTATCCTCTGAGGAAGGGGAAAATATGGGAGAGTGAAAAACAAGGCAATTCCTGGAAGACGGGGCCATCCCCAAACCCCAGTCATGGGACTTCTGAGAAAGTATGCAACAGGAAACCCTATGCCTGACATTAGGCAAGATGCCTAGACTTGAGATGGCTGTTGTGCCTGGCAATTGCCTCTAGATGACCCTCGCTGCTGAATTTTGTCCCTCCCAGACCCTTTTTGGTTCGTATTCCTTCCCTTGGAAGGGACATGACAGAACACATGACACAGTGTGATTCAAAGCCTGGCTCTACCACCTGTCAGCTGCGTAATATTGGGGAAGTTACTTGACCTCATTGGCTCTTTCTTCATCTATGAAAGGAAAAGGATAACCCACCTCACAACACTGGTAGAGAACTAAATGATGTCAAGTGAACAGTACCTAATAGAGAAGGGTGTTCCCTTCCCTCTCTTTCCTTTCCCTCCTGGCTCAACTATTCTCAATAGTTTGTTGGCAAAGCCCTTACATTTCTTCCGTTTCTGCGTCTGATCCAGTGTTCCTCTCCAGAGCCAGCCTCTCTTCTCTGACTCCCATCACTTTTTTGTAGGCTTCACCCCTTCTAATTCTGAAGCCTCTTATTCTGACAGGGAAACTATAGGTGCCCCTCTATCATTTGCACCACGTCCTATAGTGATGCAACCAGACAGGTAAAACTGACACACGATGATGTTAAGCAAATGCACCAAGATCACAACACAAGTACGTGATGGAACAGAACTAAAACAGGAGTCTCAGAGCACACCAGACTTGAACTCAATGATTGTTTCTCGGCCTTTTGGCTAAGATCAAGTGTAGTATCAGACTTGAACTCAATGAGCCGCCCGAAAACTAGTGGTATAAGAGTACAGTGGAAAGAGTAAGGATTTCCAGATTCATTCTAAGCTTAACTTGTTCGGGCAAGTTATGTAGCTTTCCTGAGATTCAGTTTCCTCATCTGCAAAATGAAGATAACAACAGTACCACAGTTCTACTCTACTAGGTGGCTGAGAAAAAGACAAGATCATGTGTATGAAAAGATACTTGCCTAACTTTTATAAGTTACACAATTCCATACAAACAAGCATTTATCTTTATGATTATCATGGCACGGGGGTGGGGGTAAGAGAAATACTTTCAACTAACCTGAGATTCCCCTCTGGTCTAGGTAATAAAAACATCTCACATCTCTCTCAGCAGTCTTGCCCGCCTGAGCTAATCACAGCATACCGATTCTCCTCAGGAGGAAAAGCCGTCTCTTCAAACTCAATCCCCAAATCATGCCCCTCACCCCCCCCCCCCCACCAGCCCCACTTCTGATATTAGCCAAAGGATCCAGAGAGCTGACCCTTTTCTGTAACACCCCAAGCCAGAAGCCGACTGACTGGCTGTGTCTCACTGTGGCTCTCACTGAAAACATGTTTCCTGCCTTCGTGAGAGACAGCTATCTCAGGAGAGATTGCCATCTCCCTAGACCAACCAATGCCTAGCTGACCCAGATAACATCAGATGTGCTGACAGCAACAAAGATTATCCCCTTTTTGGTCAAGGTGAAATTCAAACTACAGGGGCGCCTGGGTGGCGCAGTCGGTTAAGCGTCCGACTTCAGCCAGGTCACGATCTCACGGTCCGTGAGTTCGAGCCCTGCGTCAGGCTCTGGGCTGATGGCTCAGAGCCTGGAGCCTGTTTCCGATTCTGTGTCTCCCTCTCTCTCTGTCCCTCCCCCGTTCATGCTCTGTCTCTCTCTGTCCCAAAAATAAATAAACGTTGAAAAAAAAAAAAAAATTAAAAAAAAAAAAAAAAAAAAAAAAAGAAATTCAAACTACAATGACTGCAGGCAAGAGTTTTGCTCACCACTGTATTTTTATCTGTCTTATTCTAGGAAGGGCTCCAGAGAGCCAAAAAAGGCTACAGCATTATGATTTTAGCTAAAATCCATAAGGGTGAAGGTTTCCCTCCAAACCAGCAGAGCAGTATGCCTGGGCATTGCTGAACACTCTCAGTTAAGTAAACTCAGTAAATGGTTACTAGCCTCCTAAACTGACATCACCTAGCCTAGGTTTCTTCATCCGTAAAATGGGATGCATTGTCTTCCTCTCCCTGGGGAGGTCAAGTTAGGGTTGATTTCTACATACTTTAAAAGTTATCTGTAGGGTCTTGCTGAGTCTGTGGGTGCCGGGAAGCAGCAGAATGGGGAGGGACTGTGGAACAAATTAGCAGAGGGCACAAGAGGACTCAGGGAAGCTGGCCTTTATTAAGTGCCTAGTGTGCATCAGGTCTGTACAACATGCCTTTGAGGCAGGGATTACTCTTCCATTTTACTGATGAGACATAGACACGTTTTGGGATCAACTGAAAACTTCAGCAGCCGCATATGTGCACAATTCTAAGACATGCTGAGCTTACTGAGCTCCTTCACAGGCTCAATCTCATCACGACAGTAACGGCTGCAGGTATTTTCTTTATGTAGGTCTCCTCGGTCAAATTTCTTACACTCCACACACTTCCTAAAAGAGAGACGACACAGAGATTAAGACAAGGGAGGAGAGGGACGCCTGGGTGGCTCAGTCAGTTAAGCATCCGACTTCGGCTCAGGTCATGATCTCGCCGTCTTCGAGTTCGAGCCCTGTGAGTTTGAGCCCTGCGTCAGGCTCTGCGCTGACAGCTCAGAGTCTGGAGTCTGTTTGAGATTCTATGTGTCCCTCTCTCTGCCCCTCCCCAATTGCACTCTGTCTCTCTCTCTCTCTCTCAAAAATAAAGAAACAAAAAAGACGAGAGAGGAGCAAACCTACGTGTGTGTCAGTCCAGCTCTGACATCCACACACCAGAAAGCTGCCCCACCTTGGAAAACAAACACCGAAACAAAAACCCCTGTAAGACAATTCTGGGGGACCCAGAGGGTCGGGTCTGGAGTTCAGGGGTGGGAGTTCCTCCTCACCCAGAGGCAGAGCCTGGCAGGCAGAAGGCCCCAGTCCCCTCATTAAACTTCTTCATGTCCCATCCGAGAGTGTGACAGGAGGTAAGGCGTGTGCCACTTCGAGGAGCCTTAAAGGCAGAACCGGTCATGTAATCTGGGGACCCAGCACAAAAGAAGATGTCAGGCCCCTTGTTCAAAAATCCCTAAGCATTACAAGACAGTGCCAGCAGAGCGGTAAACCAAGCATGGGGCCCTTCTAAGCACAGGGCTCTGTACAAATGCACAGGTTGCATGCCTATGAGCCCAGCCCTGCTGAAAGTGGCAAGAGAAATGGCAGGAGCTTCCCCTGACCCCAGATGAGTGGAGTTTGTACTAGCGAACATCTCCTGTTTCACAGAATCCTTCATAACTCCAGCCCAACTCTCCCACACGATCGGAACATGAGAACGTTCCCCAGAAGTTCCCTGGTTTAGCCTTCCTCCCAACTCAGGGATTCAGGATGCCATCCCAGGAGAGGGGTTTCTCCAACTGGAGTCCAGCGGGTGCTACTTTGGCCCCTGCATGGTTGGCTCTCCCTCCCTCTTTGCCCAAACTTTTCCGTGGGAAGAGGAAAACTAGCCTCTTAGCTGCAGCGGACGCCTCCTCCTGAAGCTTTGGTGAGTAAGAACCTGGAGGGTTGGGGATTCTAGCCTGGGGGACCCCCTCCCTCCTTCTAGCACCCGACTGGCTCCAACTCACTTCTCTGCCCACTCACTTCTTAAAGGTGCAGGCGTCAGGGCAGGTGGGGCACTTCTCACAGGTGTCCCCGTAGGAGCCGGGCTGGATGCACTTGCAGCTGCCGCACTTACACTCGCCCCGGCCGCTGCACAGCAGCCCGTTGCTGGACATGCAGGTGTCGGTGCGCGTGGTACAGTTGCAGTAGAAGCCGGTCCAGTCGGAGTCACACAGACAGTCCCCACAGCTGCACTGGCCGTGACCTGAAAGCACACAGCCCGAGGGGGCGGGCAGCAGGTGAGGGGCCCCAACCCGTGGCTCAGCCTGCTCTCCAGCTTTACCCTCATCCACCCTCCTCCCACGGCCACTCATTAACACCCCACGGAAGCGTCACCACCTTCTATCCTTCTAGCCTCATGCTGCTAGCTCTGCCTTGACGCCCTTTCGTCCTGTGATCGCTACCAAACTCCCACTTACCTTTCGAAGCTCAACTCAAAAGTTCCTTCCCCTCCATAACTTTTTCTGACCTCCCCGGAGCAAATTGTCTACTACGTGTTCTCCCAGCACTTACATATGCCTCTATTTTAACCCTCATGACCAGCCCATTTGCTTGCCTATCTGTTTCTCTTTCTAGATTTTGAGCTCCACAGTGAGAGAGGACATATCAATTTGTCCGTCGGCAGGGATTAGCGTAACGTCTGAAATACAGTAGGCATGCAATTAATGTTTCTTTATCCATTTATGCAACAAATATTTATTGAGCTCACACTGGGCACTGGAGATTCGGCAGTAAATGAGACAGGAAAGGTCCCTATTACCGTGGAGCTTGTGTCCTAGTTAAGTTCCTGGGTAGGGTGCCTGGTGGCTCAGTTGGTTAAGCATCTGACTCTTGATTTCAGCTCAGGTCATGATCTCACGGTTTGGTTAGTGAGGTCAAGCCCTGCATCAGGCTCTGGGCTGACAGCCTGGAGCCTGCTTGGGATTCTCTCTCTCCCTCTCTCTCTCTCTCACACACAAAATAAGTAAATAAACATTAAAAAAGAAAAAAAAATCCTGGGAACCACACACACATTCACCAGCATGTGCCCTGTGTTGTATCATCACAGTACTGCAGAGAGCCATCAGCCCTAGTAGGAAAGACCTACTCACTTTACTGCATGAATGTAGGAATGGGAAAGAGAGATTGGGGTAGGGGGTAGATTGGTTAAATGCAGGTGTTAACTCTCAGTGCTACATCCCCCTAATCACTTAACAAGGCTTGAAAACTTGGCTCTCCCAAACTCAGAAGAAAGGGTGACTCATTCTCAAGGATTCCGAATCAGGAAGAAGTGGATGAATAATAAAAATCTGACTGTTAATCAGAGGAAAGGCAGGGAGCCAAGGGGAAGTAACCTCAACGGGTCTCAAAATCATGTCACTGTGTGAGCGGATGGGCCCCAAGATGGTGGAGGAGAGCGAGGTGCATAGGCTCAAACAGACACTAGCTGGCATCTTCTGCTCCCCAGGGACCCCAGTGGGTCTGACTAGAGGCCCTTGGTCAATGAGTCTCTCTGCCAGTGATCCTAGCACCATCCTCTATTCAAGACTCAGACACACCTTTGCTGCCTTGGAAAGAGATGTCTGCTTCTTTCTGGATGGCAAACATAAGGTCAGCTGCCCCAGCTCCAAATATCTGGAGAGTAGAGCCCGCTCCACCCGGAGGCAAAGGGAATGGTCTTGTGTAACCTTTGTCCACCAGTCATTGGCCCAGGTCTGAGGGCAAGACAGCTCCTGTCAGCTGAAGATAATTCCAAGGAAGGGGCAGCTGTGAGCCATTATCAGCAGCCCTAACAGCAGCTGGAGGGGCCCCACAGTGTCTACTACAAGCAGCTTTCAGTGATGGCTCCCGAACAGGGAAAGGCAGACGCCACAGAGGTCTGGCAGCACCCGGAGGCCTCCGCCTCCTCAGAAACCCTTGTCCCATAGTGTTTCCTTTGTGAGGCCAAACAAAGTAACCTTTGAGAAGATGGTCTGCCAGGCCAGCCACGGAGCGAGGCTGGAAGTAGAGTGGCGGGCCGGAGCCGGCAGGCCGAGCCCGAGCCCTGGCAGGGTCAGCCCTCAGAAGGAAGCTACAGTGCGGTAATGTCACAGGACTGGCATCCCTCCAGCAAAAGGGTGGCTGAGCCTGGGTTCACAGCAAAGTCAGAGGAGGAGGGTGAGAAATGAAGAGAGAGTGTAAGAAAGAGGAGGGAAATAGAAAAGAAGGCAGCAGGGGAGGGGTGGAGATGAGGGAGGGGGAGGGGTAAGGGAGGAGCAAGTATTTTAGGTCAGAGGGAATGACCTCTCCCTATAGAGCGTGACTCCCAGGCCGATGTCAGCCCCACTCCTCCCTGCCTTATGAGCCGACCCTTTGTCTGACATCCTACTTCCTCCATGAAGCCACCCAGGCCTCCTCTGTTCACACTGGGTCTCTCTCCAGGAGACTCCTATAACATTCCCCAGGGACAACTCACTTCTTTTCTTTAATTTTTTAAAAATGTTTTATTTATTTTTGAGAGACAGAGTGAGAGTGGGTGGAGGGGCAGAGAGAGGGGAAGACACAGAATCGGAAGCAGGCTCCAGGCTCTGAGCTGTCAACACAGAGCCCAACGCGGGGCTCAAACTCACAAACCATGAGATCATGACCTGAGCCGAAGTTGGACGCTTAACCAACTGAGCCACCGAGGCGCCCCAAGGACGCCTCACTTCTAAGATCTGGCACGTTCTGCCTCATGTTGTGAATTATCCTCAGGTAAGTTAATTAAGGGCAAAACTGTCTTATTCATGCCTCCCTATCCCACAACACTACAGCACAGAACCTGGCTCAGGGGTGTCTGATCAATCTATGCTCATGGATGTCCCTCGGGGAGAAGGATGAGTCCCTCGGGGAGTCCCTCGGGGAGAAGGATGCACTCCCTGATGTTTCCGAAGGAAGTGCTGATAACAGATGACCACAAAAGACCATGCCTCCAGCGGGGAGGGGGAAGGCCAGAGGCTGGGGAAATGGCTAAGTCATAGCATGCCCCCCTCGTGAGCCACTGCTTGCAGCAAAGAACAGACCAGGCCAGCAGCCCAGGGAAGAGACAATGGTGAACTGGTCTACAAACTGAGTGGTCAGGAATCACGCATGCCCCCTGTTCACCCGTGTGGACTGAGCGCCTGGCACAGAACAGGTGCTCAATAAGTGTGTGTCCCTGAGCATCCGTCACTGGGGAGTGTGACGGCAGCACCACAGGATCCAGACCTGCAGCCAGTAGGCACACAACACCCGGGCTGGCAGTGGGGGAGGGAGGCCTCTGAGCTGCTGCCTGGGGTTCCCTCCTGAATTGGGTGGAGCGCATTGCTGACGAGCTGTGCTTGCACCAGTGAGAGGCAGGAAGCAGGCTGCTGAACCCGATGGCTTTGTTTCGCAGCATCGGTGGGGCCAGCAGCTGAAGGAAACACACTCTGCCCGCGGTCCCTCCCACCCTGCCTCATACCAGACCAGGAACCAGGAGGCTTGGAGGACAAGTGGCCCTCCCTCTGTCCCTGGTGCCCCCAAGGGGCTATCTGTAGGCCTCACGTAGGACAACCCTCTTCCCCTCAGCCCCACCCTACTCCCCGTGGTCTCCCACATCAAACTTACCATTCCTTTTGGTACTCTGAATATGATGTAAGTACTATTCACTAGTAAAATGAGCTGAAATGCCTCCCTCGCCCTCTAATTCAAACTGCTGTTGGGGGGTCCGTGCCTGATCTCTTTCTCCCCTAATCTCCCTGCTACCATTTTTTTCCAATCTCTGTCAAATTTTGCTGACATGAATAAAGGAAACAATGTTGTAGATAATAAAAAGAAGTCTTTTTTATGTGACTTGGGCATGTTTTAGAATGACATAGATTTATGGGGCACCTGGGTGGCTCAGTCAGTTAAGCCTCCGACTTCAGCTCAGGTCATGATCTTAAGGTTTGTGAGTTCGAGCCCCATGTCGGGCTCTGTGCTGACAGCTTAGAACCTGGAGCCCACTTCGGATTCTGTGTCTCCCTCTCTCTCTCTCTCTCTGCCCCTCCCTCACTCATGCTCTGTCTCTGTCTCTCTCTCTCTCTCTCTCTCTCTCTCTCAAGAATAAATAAACATTAAAAAAAATTTTTTAAGTTTTTTTAGAATCAAATTGTTTTTTTAACATTTCTTATTGAGAGACAGAGACAGAGCATGGGCACAGGAGGAGCAAAGAGAGAGGGAGACACAGAATCTGAAGCAGGCTCCAGGCTCTGAGCAGTCAGCACAGAGCCTGACGCAGGGCTGAAACTCACAAACTGCAAGATCATGACCCGAGCTGAAGTAGGATGCTTAACCAACTGAGCCACCAGGTGCCCCCTTTTTAATTTTTTTTTAAAAGAATGACATAGATTTACCTTTCTAATCAAGTTTTCATATACATATATATACATATATATATATATATATATATAAATTTTAAAGTTTATTTATTTGAGAGAGAGAGCGAGCTCAAGCAGGAGAGGGGCAGAGAGAAAGGGAGAGAGAATCCTAAGCAAGCTCCACAGTGTCAGGGAGGAGCCCATCGTGGGGCTTAAACTCACAAACCCTGAGATTGTGACCTGAGCCGAAATCAAGAGTCAGTTAACCATCTGAACCACACTGGCAGCCCTTTCTAATCAAGCTTTCTTAAAGGCAGATGTTAAAGTGAACATCTGGTTGGATTAGTTCGGCTCCTTTAAGCCCCATTGCAAAGGAAGCCAATCTCCGCCATAGATTTGATCACCAAAGAAGCCAATTATAATCTGTGTTAATTAACCACACAATACACCCATAAACCAATCCTAAACAACTTGCAAATGTCTTTGATCTCTCTGTCACAAGAGGAGACATGTGCTCAGAGACCATAATCCAGCGAAAACCTATCCCCAGTGCCCCAGGAACTACTCAGGCTGCCTAGTTGCCTCTGCAAGTATTGTCAGCACATACAGACGACATTCACATTAGTTCCACTTGGTCTAGCTGGGGAAGTAGCCTAGGAGCAGTCTTTAGGGCAAGGAAAGACCAGGTTGAGATTTTCCGTGGGCCTCAAGACTTTACTGAATTTTGTAATGAGAAGGACAAAAAGTATCCTGCAGGTAGAAGGAGCCAAAATCGTAACCCCCAGTTTGCAGGCTGGGCCTCTCAATGGCAATCCTTTCCCATGTCTGTGCTGTCCAGCATGCCACGAGCCACGTGGAGCTCCTGAGCAACAGAGGAAATGAATTTTTCATTTTTCATTTATTTTTTAAATTTTTTTAAGTTCATTTGAGAGAGAGGAAAAAAAAAAAAAACCTCCAATGGGGGAGGGGCAGAGAGAGAGAGAGAATCCCAAGCGGGCTCTATGCAGTCAACACCCTGGCAGTGCAGTCAGAGCTTTAACCTACTGAGCCACCCAAGCGCCCCTCATTTTTCATTTAACTTAAATTTATTTAAATTTTATTTAAGTTATAATTCAATGTGACTAATTTACAAATAAATAGCCACACGGGGCTACTATATCTGACAGCACAGATCTAGAATCCAAAACGTTATAGTGCCAATAGCGATAACAAAATAGTGCCAGCATGTAAAAAGAGCTTATGATTTTCCACTCATTGTTCCGAGTGTATTGGCTGTTAAACGTGCTCCATTGCCTTGCTTTTTTACTATTTTCCAAGTCTTGTCATGAAAAGACAAATTCATGTAAAATAATTACTACCAACTTTACTACGCATTCTGATACCATGCAGTTTCCGAATCTGTAACTACTAAAAATCTAATTACCAGCAGCCAGAGATTTTTTTTTTTAACCTAAAAAGGGAGTTGTTCCGCATCCTTGAAATGATCAAGAGCCAGTGATTTAAAGTATTAGCAGGATGGCAGGTGGAAGAAAAGAAAATAACGGTCTTCACCTTCAGGCTCCCCCACTCGTTCCCATGCTCCAGGAGAGCAGAGGCTCCCTTCCGCTGTGTACCCCAGGAGCAAGGACGCGGGGAGCAGAGCGGAATTACAGAGAACCTCCTTCCTGTCTTCTGCCGTTGGAGTGGAAGGACCATCCACTCGGCTCTGCCTGCTGGGCCTTCCTGTGCCCACCTAAGCCCTGGCCTAAGTTTCCAGAGGCTGTGGATGTGCGAGCGAGCGTGCGCGGGTACAGGGGCGGGAGGGTGTGCAGTTTCACTCACCTGAGCACATCTCCCCCTTATAGCGGACGCAGGAGAAGTCATCACACTCGCAGTACTTGCCCGTGATCTTGCCAAAGTCACTGCTGTGGCAGACGCACTGGCCACACAGGCACTCGCCCCGCTGGCTGCAGGCGGGCTGGCCCTCCCGGGGGCTGCACTCTTCCTGCTGCGAGGGGCGGTAGTCCTCTTCGGAGCACTCGCACTGGGACCCCAGCCACCCGGGCCCGCAGCGGCACACCCCACACTCAAAGGTCCCGTTGCCATTGTTGCAGCGGCGGCTGTAAGGCTCAGCATGGGCCTGGCACGCACAGTCACAGTCGAAGGTGACCTGAACGGTGAGGCTGTCTTTGAAGCCTACAGGCTTGATGGTGAAGGACTTCTCCCTCTCCTGCGGGCAGCCTCGCACCTTGGCCTCAATGCTGAAGCTCACCTGGGTGGAAAGGAAGACCGCATTCAAACACAGGCGCACCCTGTTATCACTCCAGCCCTGGAGGGAAAGAAGCCCCGCCCTGCCCCGCCCTGCCCCGCCCTGCCCTGCCCGGGAATATCCAAACTGGGTGTCTCATCCCCCAGCAACCTGGAGTTCCTCAGCCTCCAAATGACCAAGGTCTGCAAAGCAAAAAGAAAAGCCTGGGGACAGTTGTCCAGTTGTATCTGGTTGGGTGCACAGACATAATTTACAGTCAGGAGAGAGGTTGGTTTTGGTTTTTTTTATATATATATCTATTTTTTGGGAGACTGCAAGTGGGGGAAGGGCAGAGAGAAGGACAGAGGATCTGAAGCAGGCTCTGCGCTGACAGACTGACAGCAGTGAGCCTGAGGTGGGGCTCGAACTCACGAACTACAAGATTATGACCTGAGCTGAAGTTGGATGCTCAACCAACTGAGCCACCCAGGTGCCCCTGGATATGTGTGTGTGTGTGTGTGTGTGTGTGTGTGTGTGTGTGTGTGTGTGTGTGTTTTAATTCCACCTGTGAAATAAGCCAGCTCAAGCAGAACAGAACCTGTGATCTTATAAAAATTCTTCTCTGGCCAATGAAGCCAGCTGGACTGATTATACACAAGGTCAGTCAGCCAGACACACAAAGCACTATATGGCACCACACGATGCCACACAGTGACCAAAGGCTCAGGATCTACTGTTTAATTTCCATATAGTACATCATCACTTGTGCAGTCAAACACCTTTCCGGCCAATATTTCTTAGACAGGATATGTGCACATGTTCTAGAATATAGATAGGTGTACGGACAGATGGATGGACCTAGATACAGAAATGATAGAGATACAGGTGATACCGGTGATAGAGATATAGCTATCCCCCTTTCTGCTTCCCTCCCTCTTCACCAACCCCTCCCCCCATCGGCAGAAGCAGAAGAGAACCAGTAAGGAAAGAAAGCCATAGAGGCCACAGAGGGACCTGAGAGGCAAAATGAACATTTGCGTTCTGGAAGTCTATGACAGTGGGTATTTGGTATTTTTGCCTGTTCCATTTGCTGTTGAATCTCCAGCAGCGAATGATGCCTGGCACAAAGTTGGCGCTCAGCAACTATCGGTAGATGTGACTGCCATTTCACATTGTAGAGGAAAGACAGGTATTACCTTAGGGGAGGCTGGAGACTGGGCCAAAGGTAAGAAATATTTTCATTTGCAATCAGCTGTGCATAAACAAACAGAGGTAAGCTAAACGCAAGTTTTTTAAAGATCTCCACGTAGCGGAGAAGTTTAGACAACAGGAGTCAGAGGAAAAGGTTGGCAGCTCCGTTATATCCAACTTGTAATGACCTTCGGGAAGAAGGTGCAGGGGAGGAATGGAAGGGTGCCCACAGACGCTCAGGGGCAAAGGCCAGGGCCAGAGCTGAAGCTTCAGCCCCTGCCCAGCCCAGCCCACCTCACCGTGTCTCCAATCTTGAGTCCGACACAAGACTTGAGCCCAGGGATGACCTCGTTGTTGAGACAGGTGGCGTTGAAGGATAGAGACAGCTCCTCGGGGAGGTCCCGCACTTCCAGCTCTACTTTAGAGCGGATTTTCTGAGCAGAAAGGGGGCAAAAGAAGGTTAAGGAGATGAGCCGAGAGGAAGTAGACAGGAACCAATTCCACCCCAAGTAAAATACCAGGTGGCCATGGACTCACCGCGGCAGTGCTGGGTGCTGGGGTTTGCTTAGAAGCTGCCAGAGGAGAGCATCCTTAGGAGCCTATTTCTTACAATATTTCCTGCCCAAGGTCTGCTCCTCTCTCTCTCTCTGTGCCCCCTGGTGTCTAGTTGAATCTGGGTAAAATCTAAACCAGCCACACCCTCCTGCAAGCCTCAGAGACATGCAAAAAGGGAGGGCTAGCACTGGTCACCTTGGATAGTAGCTTTTTTTACCTAATTTTTAACCAACCTCATCTTCCCCTTGGCTCAGCTCCCTCTTCTCTCTATTGTTGGAGCCCTATCCCTCACCCTGTCCTTCCTCATCACCACCCCCAACCTCTCTTTCCTTTCCACCTTCTCTAAGCTCTTCCACCCACTGCTCCTGACACTCCCTGGCAATTCTTTCTGAGCCATTTCCCTCTCAGAAGGCTGCATTCCTCCCAGTGCTGGCCATCAGCCAGCCTCTAGAAGAATAAGAGGAAGGCAGTGAAGGCTGCATCGTGGACTCACATCCAGGACTCCAAAATCTGCGTTCCCTCCTGGGGAATGCCGAGTGAGGTGGGTTCTTAGCAGACCCAACCCCAGTGCGAGACACTTACCCCATAAGCATCAACAATGAGCTGAAGGACGTTGCTGGAATTGGCAGACAGAACCCCCACTGTCGTCCCTGGGATGAGCTCGCTATAGTTCTAGAAGGTAAGACAGAGAGATGTGCAAGGCTGACTAAATGAAGAGGGTGATCTCAAAAGCCCTCCCCAAATCAGAATGAGGGTCTTGAAACGAAGATTGAGGGAAGGATGGGATATTTTACTTGTCACTTCCAGGAACAAACCTAGCAGTTTTGCAGCCCTGAGAAAAATTATAAAGAACTTCTCACACCCCTCTCCCCCAATAAATTACTCCCCTCCAGCACCACAAACACCAACACACCCATCCCGTGAGGTTCAAGGTTGGAGGAGAGAGACCATAAAAAGGAGCCATTTGCCCCTGGGAATAGGCTGGAGGAGGGGCTTTCCTGGTTGGGAAGCATGGCCCGTGCTAGTGTGCCTGGGTTCCCAGAGACGGCTCCACCCAATACAGACCCCACTCCCGAAATCCCTGAAGGCACAGTCACCTGGTAGAGACTGACTACATTTTCCGTTACAGCAAAGATCAAATTGATGTTTTTCTGGGATAGCTTCTCGGTCATCAGCCCCAGAGAGGGATACTCCTGTAAAATGGGAGGATGTGGAAGTCAGTTAAGAATTCACCTGAATTCTACACCTTAGAACTTGGCTGATTTGGGCTGTGGCCCAGACGGTGGTGGTGCTGAAACCTTTTCACGCCATGATCAGTGTGAGGCAATGGACTAAGTGGCAACGCAAACCCAGTTGTGAACTCCAGGGACAGATGAAGAGGCAAAGGCTGGTCAAAGCCAAGCATCTCAGGGCACCTGGCTGGCTCAGTTGGTTGAGTGTCTGACTCTTGATTTTGGCTTAGGTCATGATCTCACAGTTCATGAGACTGATCCCCGCATCAGGCTCTGCACTGACAGCGTGGAGCCTACTTGGGATTCTCGCTCCCTCCCTCCCTCTCTGCCCCTCCCTGCACACTGCGTGTGCTCTCTCTTTCTCTCAAAATAAATAAATAAACATTAAAGAGAACCCAGGCAGCTCAGTTGGTTGACGGGGTCATGATCTCACGGTTTGTGAGTTGAAGGCCCTCATCAGGCTTGCTGCTGTCTGCACAGAGCCCACTTCTGATCCTCTGTCTCCGTCTTTCTGCCCCTACCCCACCCATGCATGCGCACGTGCGCACTCTCTCTCCCTCTCTCTCTCAAAAATAAATAAAACGTTTAAAATAAATAAGCATAGGGGTGCCTGGGTGGCTCAGTCGGTTGAGCATCCGACTTCGGCTCAGGTCATGATCTCACGGTCCGTGAGTTCGAGCCCCGCATCGGGCTCTGTGCTGACGGCTCAGAGCCTGGAGCCTGCTTCCGATTCTGTCTCTCTCTCTCTCTCTGCTCCTCCCCCGCTCACACTGTCTCTCTCTCCTTCAAAAATAAATAAACATTAAAAAAAATTTTTTTTTGGGGCGCCTGGGTGGCGCAGTCGGTTAAGCGTCCGACTTCAGCCAGGTCACGATCTCGCGGTCCGTGAGTTCGAGCCCCGCGTCAGGCTCTGGGCTGATGGCTCGGAGCCTGGAGCCTGTTTCCGATTCTGTGTCTCCCTCTCTCTCTGTCCCTCCCCCGTTCATGCTCTGTCTCTCTCTGTCCCAAAAATAAATAAAAAAAAACGTTGAAAAAAAAAAATTAAAAAAAAGGAATTGAAGATGTAAAGCTGAGGGCTATCACTCTTGCCAGCCTCAATTTTCTTAATGAATTAAAAAAAATCTGGTTGAAAAAAATGATGTTCAATGAATGCTTAGGGAATTCTGGTACTGGAGGCAAACATTATGTAGTTCTAAACAATAGTAGGTTGACTTTTGATGAATGAACTTCCAATTTAGTTTTTTCTATTTATTAAGTTCTCTGAATCACTGCTAATCATTTATATTTTTTCCCATGTAAACATGAAATTTGATATTTCTCTTCCTGAAAATTTCGAATATGACAAGAAAGTGTGGTGCTTTACTTCCAAGATAGAACATCAGATTCAACTGCTAAAATAAAGATTGAGGTCCAAAAAAGCATACATTTGCAATCAGTACATATGACAGATGGCAGCATTCAAATTCATATCTTGGAAACAGTATAAAATGAAGATCTCATATTCATTTGTATTCTTATTATGTTTCTCACTCACCTTTAAGGGACTTCACACCATCTAGCAACCTGTTTTTAAAGACCTTGTTATCATCTATAAAAAAGAACACAATTAAGGTCATAGAGAAATGATGTGGCTATTCACTAAAACTCTAGTAAAACTGAGATTTTCATGATTTGCCCTAGAAACTTCCCTCATTAAAATAAAGTTTGAGAGAAAATTAGGGAAAGTTTATAATATGGTAAGTCTATCTAAAATTTAGCATACAAGGCACTCTATAACATGCACAGCTTTTTTGGAAAATATCACCTCTGACCTTTTATCCCCTTCCGGTCTAACACCACTTCTTTCCCTTGGTTGCTTCCCACAACTGCCTATAGGTATCTAAAAAGGTAAGGGTAGCCTCAGAAATGTAGTCCCCTTGATGGCATGAGTCAGCATCATGGGGATGATTATTCCAAAACAGAGAGTTAAACTGCATAGATGGAAATTTCCCTCTACAATAAGTGAACATTTAAATTATTTTGTTTGGCATTTGCTTGTTTATTTACTGTTGCATCTTAGCAAATGGGGATAGTTTGAGTTTCTAAAAAAAAAAAAAAAAAGCTTAAGAGGGGACAAAACAAACACGGGGTAAAAAAGAAAGGCAAACCAAGAAACAGACTCCTAACTATAGGGAACAAACTGATGGTCACCAGAGGGGAAGATGGTGAGGGAAGGGTGACACGGGTGATGGGGATGAAGGAGGGCACTTGAGATGAGCACAGGGTGATGTGTGGATGTGTTGAATCACCAAATTGTACACCTGAAACTAGTATTACACTGTATGTTAACTAACTGGAATTTAAATTAAAAAATCTTTAAAAGCTTCAAAGAACACTTTAAGGTCACATCAGTATATAAATGCCTACCATTGAAAGGCAGATTTTTCAGCAGCTTCAAACGTTCCTTATCTGTGAACTCTATTCCCATGTTTTTCAGAATAGCTTTCACATCTTTGACATCAACCTCCCCTCCTTAAAAAAATAGACATCATTACATATACGAATTTAAAGGATCATCTAATGACTCCAAACAGGGAAAATTAATCTATGGCTATATAGATTGAATCGGTACAGAATAAAGAGCATAGGCCAATGAGACCTCTCCAAATATACTGACGATGACTTTCACAGAAAAAGAATTTGATCTCTAAGTGCTAATAAAAGAAGTCACAGTCACAATGACAATGGCAAGGCAACTCTGAACCCTGTGAGATTTACATTATGTATCTGCTATTCAATTGGAATATTATAAATTACTTATTCAAATAAATGTATAAAATAAGGTAAGATCTGTTAGTCTCATTTTTTGTCAGTTATCTGTAGTCTTTATCAAAATTTTACTTCATATATTATTTCACTAGTACAGAGTTTGGCCATTCTAAAAAAGAGAAGAACAAAATATACAAATAAAAAATATACCAGAAAACAAATGAGTTGCTAGTAATTTAATGAACCAAGAAATAAATGCCATAACTAATATGGCAATTGAGGAATAATGATGAAATGTAATTATTATAAATACTAAATGTTTTAGATTCATAATTTCTCTCTTACCTGTAGTAGCTTTTACTCCATCCATCACCTCTTTCAGACCAACCATTCCATTAGCTACAAGAAAAGGCACAATGAAAATAATGTCAGAAGCCCAGAAGACAAATTTAAGACATATATTTTAAGGAAACAATTCCATTAAAAATTCCTTACATCTTCATTTTACCTGAGACCATTTAGAAAATGCCTGGATCTCAGGGAGTTAAGATGATCTCCATCAATACAAAGGTCTCTTGTATACTAGAAACTGGGTCAGGAAAAGTGTGCTCTTCCTAGTATTTTGGATGCCATTATAAGCCATAGCTGAAGATACTATTGGAGTTGGCCAGGTATTCTGGTAACTTTACTTCATGTACCCACAAACAGCTGAGGAAGGGACCACTAATCCAGCTTGGTATGTTCTAAGATTGCTTCCTGCAGGAGATGTGTGTGAACTACATTAATGTATCAGAGCAGTTGATACGAAATATGGAAGGATGGAAGAGCCTTCACATGGAGGAGAAGTTGAGAAAAATGTCCAGGGACATCATGCTATGTGGGTAAAACTACAAGCAGCTCAACATGGCTGGAACAGTAGAAAAATGAGAGAAGATATGTCCACACAGGCAGATGGAGCTTGAAGGTCTCATGCACTATGATAAAAATCTTTGAACACGTTTTCGAATGAAGATTTCATTAGACAGGAGGATAGATAGAAGAATGGCTTGTTGACTTCTCTATAAATAGATTTTCAGATCCCTATTATTTTGCTTTCTTATTGTTTAGACTATTAGAGTCCTGACAGCACCCTCTGCAGTTTTTGGTATATTTACGGAGAGGTGATGCTGTTTTAGGTTAATTGTAATGAAGATCCAAGATTTATTCTGACTTTAAAATTGGGCTCTCCTCCAAGTGTCCATCAATAGATGAATGGATAAAGACGTAGAACATATGTGTGTGTGTGTGTGTGTGTGTGTGTGTGTGTGTGTGTGTGTATGATGGAGTATTATTCAGCCTTAAAAAAGAATGGAATCTTGCCATTTGCAACAACATGGATGGAGCTAAAGAGTATAATGCTAAGAGAAATGTTAAAGACAAATACTATATGATTTCACTCATATGTGAAATTTAAGAAACAAAATGAGTAAACAAAGAAAAAAAAAAGAAGAGAGAGACAAACCAAGAAGTAGACTCTTAACTATAGAGAACAAACTGGTAGTTACCAGAGGGGAGGTGGGTGCGGGAATGGGTGAAACAGGTGATGGGGACTAAAGAGTATACTTATCACATATATATAGAATTGTTAATATATTATATACCTGAAATAATATAATTTTCTATGTTAACTATATTGGAATTAAAATTAAAGACTTCAGTAAAAAAAATAAAATTGGGCTCTCCTCCAAGCTTTCTAACATGTATCTGTCAATTAAATCTATTTTCAAACATATCAGATATAAAGGAAAAATTAAAAAACGGCCTGAGGTCATCTGTAGTGTTCACCATCAACTTGTAGATTTTTTGACAGCTTTGCAAGTTCCTCTTCCGTGAGCTCAAGTCCCAATTTTTTAAGGGTGTTGTCCAGGTTATTTACATGAACCTTTCCCCCTTAGGAAAGATAGAAGGTAGGAACATGAAAAAAAGGTGTATTATGCCAAAATTCTGCATGCATATCAACTTTCTATTTATTTATTTATTATGTTTGTTTGTTTAAGGTGAAGTGATTTTTTCGTGCATAGAGAAGGGGTGTACAGAGTTGAAAAAAAATGCAAGTTCCATATGGAACTTCCTACAAGATAAAATATACGCTGTTATCAGTTAAAATGTGGGTAGACTGCAAGAATCATAAATAAGGAATGATACCAAAGTGAGGAGCCAGGATTCATAATTGGAATAAAATTGTCAAGTTGGGGAATGTCAGACAGTATGACTTTTAATTAGGTCTTACGCACCATTGAGAGATTTCACACCCTTTAGCAACCTGTTGTGATATACCTTTCCAGCAGCTGTAAGAAAAGCCATAATTCATGCAATGGGGAAATTAACATGAAATCGCAAAAATGGTGTGAAATAAATAATAATTTAAATAAACAATTTCAAAAATAACATTTTAAGAAGAGTTGTCTCTAATTTTTAGTTTATTTCATCTAATATAATGAAGTTTGGAAACAGAAACCTCTCTCCTTGTGACAAACCTCTTTATTCCAGTACCTGAGGAAGTCTCCTTGCTCAAACATGAGTATAGCTTCCCTTTGCTTTTAAATTTCTGCTTCCCATCTTTATTTTTTTTTCATGGATCTCCAATCTTTCTTTTTTTTTCTCTTCTCATGATATGAACAAATTAGTAGCTTGATAGGTAACAATATGTTTATCTGTTAATGTCAACTCTTGTCTAAAGGGTTATTTAACTTCCAGTATAAATTCTAAGCGACAGTGACAGGTTGCTATATACTTATAACTCAATTTAATATTTTTTCTTTTATACTTTTGGGGAAAAATAAATAGAAACAAAGTTGAAAATATTTGCACAGACCTAAAGACCAACAAAAGACCTCCATGACACCTCTATCAATCTCACCATCAATTGGCAGTGTTTTCAGTAGCTTCTCTTTTTCCTGATCTGTGAGCTCAATCCCCAGGCTTCCCAGGAAAATTTTCAGGTTATTAGAATCAACCTTCTCATCTTTTAAGAGAGGGAACAATAGACATATAAGCTTTCGGAACTCTGGTATTATATCAAGTTGTAAAATATGTACTATGAAGTTTAATGATATCCTAATTTCAAGATGAGGTGTTAGGCGAAGATATTCTCAATTGCAGAACCCTTGAGCATATCTTATGGTAATAAAGCATATCTTTATGAGCGTATCTTATGGTATCTTATGGTAATAAAATACCACATTTATTATAAATTGAAGACCATTTTTCCTAAAGCTGGAAAAAAACAACTTTCAGAATAAAATCTGATGAGTGAATTAAGATAACGCAGATTCTTATATAAATTATTCTTCAAAAACATTTGCTTTGGTAAGAATTATTGATGATATCAGGAATACATTATCTTGATCATTTCTAAGCTTCACCATGCCATTTTCTATACATTTCTAGATATTTTTCATTTAAACATTTGTGACCCGAAGCATATTACTTGCACAAGTAACAGAAAACTTAGGATTTAAAATTGACATATAGTCTTGTATCCTAGTGTAGAAACTTTCCTAATGTCAATCCATGATTCATATATTTAAAAATAAAACATCAGAATTTATAAGATACCAGAAATACCACTGAAAAAAACTATTATAAAGGACTGAAACCCTAGATTTACATCAACTTCTCATTTACCTGTAAAAGTTTGCAGTTCCTTCATCGGTGTTTTAGGAGAAGTCCTCCTATCAACTGTAGAAGAAAATTAAAGTCATAATGAGATATAAAAGACTCATGAAATATTGTGAAAGACAATGTCGGAGTAAATATAATAAATCCTAACTTACTATGTGCCAGGCATTATCTTAAGTACTTTATATATGCTTACTTAAGAACTATTTACTGAAGAATATCTTTCTAGGCTATTAATTTATTCAGTTTTCATTGGCTTCATTAATACTAGAAAGAAAAGCCTAAACATAACAACATGCCATTTCAAAAATATTAATTTTACTTATAGTTCTATACTATTTCAAAGCTATATGCATTAGTAATGGGAAGAAATTCAGAAGTACTGTCATCTAAGTGGCCTGCATTTTTCTTTTTAAAATGTGGAAGACTGTCTTCTAGTGACCATAATATGGGTAAAGAACATAAAAGACATTCATACAAAGGGCAATGTTTTCACGGTGACTTGGTAGCTGGCTGCTTATATGCTCTTTACATGCTTTGCCCATATTTATAGCTTCTTACTATCAGTGTAGATTACCATTCCTAAGGGCCCTTTCCCCGCAACCTATATTGTCCAAGCTCTCCCAACATGGAACTATGGTATCTGGAAACTTGCTCACCATCACCAGGGAGATTTTGAGTCAGAGCCTCAAGTTCCTTATCTGAGAGCTTGATTCCCATATTATCCAGTATTGCGTTCAAGTCGTTGACATTGACTTTCCCATCTAAGGAAAGAGAGTCCATGAAGAAAATTATGTAACTTCAAAAAAGAGGTTCATAAACCTTTTAGAGACACATGCCCTGTTGTGAATTTCATGAGCTATATGCTAGTGTTCACAAAGATTACATATCATTTCAGGGGGGGTCATATATTCTCTAAAGCCTATTCACAGACCCCCCTTAGTAGTAAGGTTAATAATCCTTGTTCTAAAATGTGGAGAAAAAAAAACCACAGCAATTTTAGAACAAGAGACTAAGGACCTTATTATGCCTATAGAGAAAGTCAACTATGACATTAGAACGAAGGTCACTTCTCGTGAGATTTGTCTTGGGGATCAGACTACAAAATACAAAGTTTTAAATATCATTGAATAAATGCTAAGTGAATTCTAGTTCTGGAGGCAAACATTTTTTACTTCTAAACAATAGGTTTTGATGACTGAATTCCCAGTTTAGTATTTATCTGCAGCTGATTAAATTCCCTGAATCAGTACTAATTCTTGTCTGTCACATTTTGCTATGCAAACTTGAAATCTGGTATTTTTTCTCTTGAAAAGTTTGGAAGAATCTTGAGAAAGTAGAAGGCTTTCTTCCTAGATATAAAGTAAAAGATCAGCAGCTACCGTGAAGCTTGATCTTCAGTGGGAGCATAAATTTGCAATCAGTATATACGATCAGTATAGCAGCAACCACTAATACCTTGGAAACAGTATAAAAGCAAGGATCCCATATTGGTCTACACTCTCATTATGCCGCTCACGTACCTTTTAGAGACATCACAACTTCTAGCAACCTGTTTTGAAAGATCTTGTCATCATCTGTAAGAAAAGGCAGAATTTAAGTCACAGAGAAATGTGGAAAATCACAGAGAAATTAGGAAAAATGACTTTTCGAGAGTTTTCTCTTATTTTAATAAAATTTGAGAGAAAATTGGGTGAAATTTAGCACATCATGCACACCTCTGTTCTTCTTCCCAATCCTGCCTTTATTCACTTCCAATTATTAATCCTTTCTTCTTTCACAAATCCCAGTTTAACCTTTGTTTTTTCCTTTTTTGTTTTTCCCTATTGATAAAAAGACTCATCATAATGGAAATGCTGCTTCCTAATCTAAAAGTAAAACCACCTAGGGATTCATTTCAGGTATAAGTGGACTTTCTAAAAAAACATTTTTTTTTTTTTTTGAAATGGATTTTCTATATCCTAGAACTTAGGAAATGGAGGTAATTTTAGAGCTTCTCGCAGACGCAGAAATCTAAAACTTCTTTTTGGGGACAGCTGGGTGGCGCAGTTAATTAAGCATCCAACTCTTGGTTTTGGCTCAGGTCATATCTCACGGGTTGTGAGATCAAGCTCCGAGTCCAGCTCCGTGCTGACAGTGCGGAGCCTGCTTGGGATTCTCTCGCTCTCCCTCTCTCTCTGCTCCTCCCCAACTCACACATGCTCTCACCTTCTCAATATGAATAAATAAACTTAAAAAAAACCACTCTTTGAATACATCAATATTTAAAATGCTTACCCTTAAAAGGAAGAGTTTTCACCAGCTCCAAGCATTCTTTACCTTTGAGCTCGATCCCCATGTTTCCCAGAACAGCTT
The DNA here is from genome assembly GCF_046562875.1 of Panthera onca. Taxonomy (NCBI): domain Eukaryota; kingdom Metazoa; phylum Chordata; class Mammalia; order Carnivora; family Felidae; genus Panthera; species Panthera onca. Next base: position 73,311 of record NW_027675814.1, on the reverse strand, counting down.
TAACGCTACTGACATCAACATTTTCTCCTTAACAAAAAGATCAAAACAATGACATACATGGAATTTAAGTACAATCAAATTATTGCAAATAATTAAACTAAATTATGATGCTAAAACAATAGGATTATGAGCTGGGGAAAGTAATGATCACTGAGCTCTGCCCAAATACATGGAGATAATGTCATTTATGGAAACATAATTGCCTTTTTTTAAAATAAGTTTATTTATTTTTGAGACAGAGAGAGACAGAGCATAAATGGGGGAGGGGCAGAGAGAGAGGGAGACACAGAATCAGAAGCAGGCTCCAGGCTCTGAGCCATCAGCCCAGAGCCCGACGCAGGGCTCGAACTCACGGACCATGAGATCGTGACCTGAGCTGAAGTCAGACGCTTAACCGATTGAGCCACCCAGGTGCCCCAGCTTTCTAAAGGCTAATAAGAGATGGCACTCTCACTCTTAAATACTGAGAACAATACTGAGGGGTGATCGGGGGTAGGGGAGAGGGGAAAGTGGGTGATGGGCATCAAGGAGGGCACCTGTTGGGATGAGCACTGGGTGTTGTATGGAAACCAATTTGACAATAAATTATACTTAATAAAAAAACAAGAGAGAGAGAGATGGCACTCTCAACGGCGGTCATGAGAATGTATCCACAGGAGTTCCAACTATGGAGAACATAATTAACCAAGGGCCCCACCTTCTGCTTTGAAATTAACCTGTGTTTTTTTGCACTAATGCCATATGTATCATTGGCACTGGCCAATCACAAGTGCAGCCAAGATACTAGGGGAGCCCTGTTCCTGGAAGATACAGAATGGTGATTCTAACCAGAGGATTCTTGAAAGCACTTTTGCCAGGCCCTCCTCAGACTGCATGACAATCTAGGATGCTTCCGCCCAAACATTTCTTCCTCTTTCCTTCACCTGGTGCCAGATTTGCCCTGCAGTCTGACAGCCTCCCAGCCTTTCAGGCATCCTCCTTATTTTCTCTTACGCAGGCATTTCCCCTAATAATGTCCTGGCATGTTTAACCCTGCCCCGGCTTTTGCTTCTTGGGAGGCTTGGACTAACATACTCAAAATGACAATGACACAAAGTGGGTATTATAGATCTCTTTTGCCAATTTTCAAGCTGCAGATGGCTTATCTTCATAATTCTATTGACATGAAGAATGTATCACCTCTCCTTTAAGTAATTACCAGGGTCTTTTCCAAAGATTCATTTCACCCTTTATTGTACGTTTTGGCTGTCTTAAAATAAGGAAAATGAAGCGTATTCGTGAAGAATACATCAGAAAATTCTCCAATTTCTGGGCTACTGGCTATGAAAACCTTAAACAAATAGGAGGTAAAAATGATAGAATTAGCCTAGCAATTAAGGCATGAAGAAAAACAGTACTGTAAAAATTAGGATCCTATGTTTACATTAACTTCTCAATCACCTGTGACAGCTTTCACGCCATCCATCACTTTATTCAGATCAACTTTTCCATTAGCTATGAAGAGAAGGGACAATTGAGACATGTAATCAATGTCATGAGCTCCAAAAAACATATACAAAGGATATATGTTGATGGAAAATTCCACATAAATTCCATTAATATCATAATTTTATACATACTTATATTAAATCTGTGAATTTCAAGGATTTAAGCTGATCTATTTTTCCAGTGTTTCTGGATCATTGGTATTTATCAGCTCTCTGGTAGCACTTCAGGTACTGCTGTGAGCCATGAGTGCCATAGCTCATATAGGAACCACTAATTCAAACTAGACTGTTAAATGTATACATCATAGAGTATGTAGTGCCTGGACAAGTTAAAATATCAGATTTTAACTAAAGGAAAGGGGAATGCATAGAAAGAGTCTTCTACATGGAAGAGGGGCTGAGAAATATAAAGTAAAACCACACCTGGGTACAACATATACAACATATACATATGCAGTGCATGGAGAACTATAGTCGGTTCAGCACTGCAGAAGAATAAAGTATGGATTTGGGAAAGGAAAGTTCATACAAGAGAGGTAGGTTGGACTCAGATTATTAAGGGATTTGTAAGTAATTTTAAGAAGCTTAGCCTTTATCTACTAGGTTATATAGAATCATTGAGTGGTTATAAGTTCAGGAATGATATGGACCAATTTGCATTTTATTTTAATTTTCTTTAACTTTAAATTATAATTAATTTTATTATTACAAAATTACATTTATATTGAAATATATAGAGAGTGATGTCATCAAGACGGTGACATAAGTTTTTCCTGACTTCAGTCCCCCTCACAAAAAGACCATCTTGCAAGTATCCACAGACAAGACACCATTGTGAAAATCCCAGGATATGGTTGTGAGGCTGATGAATCTCCCTGAACCACAGAGACTGAGAAGGACCACATTAGAAGGGTAAGACAATCAGCTATGCTCTGGCTGCACTGCCCCTCTCCCAGGCTAGTATAGTGCTGCACTGAGAGGGCTTCCCAGAGCTATGGTTTCTCTGGTGGGAAAAAGAGAGCCCAAGGTAGACATCCAGCTCCTCCAGAGTTGGGGGTTGCTTCCTGGAAGGCCCACTTGGGTCCTGTCCCATAGGTATTGGGGGGGGAGGTATCCGTGGGTCTTAACCATTTGAGATCAGAATGAGATGGAGAAGGGAAACATTAACCAGCACTTGGATCTTGGCAGATTGTTTCTCCTAGCAGCAGTGCCTGAGTAGATATCTGACACAGTGGTTTTGCCCATCTGCAGAGCCAAGATGGTGGTCCCTCTGGCCAGGGAACCATTCTGCTTGAGTTGGGTCCCCAGCCAATAAGCCTTTCTGGCCTTGGAGCCTCTTCTATCACCCCATCCAGATGAGGAAGCAAATTCATGGCTCCTGCCTATTGCTGAGTATAGATAGTCCTCTGTCCTGCCTGACCAGAAAACCTATTGAGAGCATCCCAGAGACTGTGTAGATTACCCTACAGCCCCTCTTACAGCAGTGCCTGAGTGAAGAGCCCACTCATTGGCTCTGCCTCTCTGCAGAACTGAGCTAGTGGCACTATCTGGCCAGGGATATTGATGGATACTCCTGCCTGACTCAGGTACCCAGCCAATAAGCCTTATCAGCAAAGGAGCCTATGATACAGAGACTGGGCTGGGAAGGAAATTCAAAGCCCTGACCAGGGATGAATATAGCTTCCAGCCTTATCTGACCAAGAAGCCTAACCAGAACACCTGGGAAGTTGCATAGTCCATCCTACAGATCTGGTTATAATGGTGCCTGAGCAGAGACCCCAAAACTGACAACCTAGAAGAAATGGATAAATTATTCCTAGAAACATACAACCTACTGAGATTGAATCATGAAGAAACAGAAAATCTGAAGAGACCAAAAACAAGTAAGGATATTGAGTCAATAATCAAAATCTTCTTCCCCAAAAGTCCAGGACAAATGGTTTTATTGCTGAATTTTTACCATTTAATGAAGAATTAATACCAATCCTTCTCAAATTCTTCCCAAAAAATTTAAGAGAAGGGAACACTGCCAAACTCATTTACAAGGTAGCATTTACCCTGATACCAAAGCCAGACAAAGATACTACAAAAAAATTAAAACTATAGGCCAATGTCCCTGACGAATATAAATGCAAAAATTCTCAACAAAATTCTAGCAAACAAATTCAATAGCACATTAAAAGGATAATATAGCATGATTAAGTGGGATTCATCCCTAGGATGCAAAGGTATTTCAACATGTGCAAATCAATAAATGTGACATACTGCATTAATAGAATGAAAGATAAAAATCACATGATCATCTCAATTGATGCAGAAAAAGCATATGACAAAATTCAACATCCATTCGTGATAAAAGCTGTCACTAATTTAGGTATAGAAGGAAAGAATCTCAACATAATAAAGGCCATGTATGACAATACTCAATACTTAACATCATACTCTAACAGTGAAAGGTTGAAAGCTTTTCCTCTATAATCAGAAATAAGACAAGTGCTCACTCTTACCACTCCTATTCAGTATAGTACTAGAAGTGTTAGCTAGAACAATTAGGCAAGAAAAGAAATAAAAGTCACCAGAATCAGAAAGAAAGAAAGAAAGAAAGAAAGAAAGAAAGAAAGAAAGAAAGAAAGAAGTAAAAGTGTGTCTATTTGCAGATGACATTATTTTAAGTATAGAAAATCCTAAAGACTCAACCAAAAAAAAAAAAAATAACAACTTGTTAAATTTAATGAATGAATTCAGTAAAGATGCAGGATACAAAATCAACATACAAACATCAATGGTGTTTCTATATACTAACAATGAATTATCAGAAAAAGAAATGAAGAAAATAATCTCACTTACAACAGCATCACAAACTATAAAGTACTTAGGAGTAAATTTGGAAGAGACACAAATAGAAAGATATCCTGTGTTTATAGATTAGAAGAATTATTAACATTAAAATGTCCACACTAAGGCAATGCCATCTATAGATTCAATGTAATTCTTAAGATTCCAATGGCATTTTTTACACATACATAAAACATAATCCTAAAATTCATTTGGAACCACAAAAGCTAAACCAATCCTCAAAAGAAGGGTAAAGCTGGAGGATCACAATTTTTTACCTCAAACCATATTATAAAGCTATAGTAATCAAAACAGTATGGCACTGGCATAAAACCACACACTTGGACCAATGAAAGAGAATCAAGGGCTTAGATACAAACTCATACATATATGGCCAACTTCTATTTGACACAGAAGCCAACAATATTCAAGCAAGCCTAGAATACTCAATGGAGAAAAGAGTGTCTTCATTAAATGGTGTTAGGAAAATTGGATATTTATATGACAAAGAGTGAGATTAGACCACTGTCTTAAACTGTTCACAAAAATCAACTCAAAATGAATTAAAGAATTAAATGTAAGGCCTGAAATCATACATAAAATTCCCAAGGGAAACGGAGAAAAAAGCTCTTTGATGTTGCTCTTGGGAATGATTTTTTGGATGTGACTCCTATAAAGCACAAGCAACAACATAAAAAATAAACAAATAAGTAGGGCTACATCAAACTGAAAAGCTTCTCTGCATGGCAAAATAACCATAAGAGACCCTTAAATACAGAGAACAAACTGAGGTTGATGAGGTTTGGAAGGGAGGTAAATGGGTGACAGGCACTGAGGAGGGCACTTTTCAGGATGAGCACTAGGTGTCATATGTAAGAGATGAATCTCTGGGTTCTACTCTTGAAGCTAAGACTACACTGTATGTTAACTAACTTGAGAATAATAATAATAAAAAAAGAATCAACAAAATGAAAAGACAGCCTATGTAATGGAAGAAAATATTTACAAACCATATATCTTATAAGAGGTTCATATCCAAACTATATAAGGAACTCATATACCTCAATAACAAAGAAACCAAATAACACAATTTAAAAATGGGTGAAATATCTGAAAAGACATTTTTCCAAAGAAGATATTCAAATGGCCAACAGGTCCATTAAAAGGTGGCTCATCCTCACTAATCATCAGGGAAATGTAAATCAAAACCACAATGAGGTATCACCCCACACCTGTTAGAATGGCTATCATCAAAAAGACAAGAGATAGAAAGTACTGGTAAGGATGTGGGGGAAAGGGAAGCCTCGTGCACTGCTGGTGAAGGTGTAAATTGGTGCAGCCAACGTGAAGAGTATGAAGGTTCCTCAAAAAATTAAAAATGGAACTACATATGATCCAGAAATTATGACTTGGGTATATATCCAAAGTAAACAAAATCTATGTCTTGAAGAGATAACTGCATCTTCACATCCATTATAGCATAATTTATAATAGCAAAGACATGGAAAAAACCTAAGCATCCATTGATGGAGGAATACATAAAGAAAATGTGGGGTATATATACAATGGGATATGAGGGTATATATGGGGTATGTATACAATGGGAATGAGTTTTGGAAGCGTGTGGGTGTTTAGGAATTTGTCCATTTCTTCCAGGTTGTCCAGTTTGCTGGCATATAATTTTTCATAGTATTCCCTGATAATTGCTTGTATCTCTGAGGGATTGGTTGTAATAATTCCATTTTCATTCATGATTTTATCTATTTGGGTCCTCTCCCTTTTCTTTTTGAGAAGCCTGGCTAGAGGTTTATCAATTTTGTTTATTTTTTCAAAAAACCAACTCTTGGTTTCGTTGATCTGCTCTACAGTTTTTTTAGATTCTATATTGTTTATTTCTGCTCTTTTCTTTTTTTTTTTTAATTTTTTTTAACGTTTATTTATTTTTGAGACAGAGAGAGACAGAGCATGAACGGGGGAGGGGCAGAGAGAGAGGGAGACACAGAATTGGAAACAGGCTCCAGGCTCTGAGCCATCTGCCCAGAGCCTGACGCGGGGCTCGAACTCACGGACCGCAAGATCGTGACCTGAGCCGAAGTCGGACGCTTAACCGACTGTCTGCTCTGATCTTAATTATTTCTCTTCTTCTGCTGGGTTTAGGCTGTCTTTGCTGTTCTGCTTCTATTTCCTTTAGGTGTGCTGTTAGATTTTGTATTTGGGATTTTTCTTGTTTCTTGAGATAGGCCTGGATTGCAATGTATTTTCCTCTCAGGACTGCCTTCGCTGCATCCCAAAGCGTTTGGATTGTTGTATTTTCATTTTCGTTTGTTTCCATATATTTTTTAATTTCTTCTCTAATTGCCTGGTTGACCCATGCAATCTTTAGTAGGGTGTTCTTTAACCTGCATGCTTTTGGAGGTTTTCCAGACTTTTTCCTGTGGCTGATTTCAAGCTTCATAGCATTGTGGTCTGAAAGTATGCATGGTATGATTTCAATTCTTGTATACTTATGAAGGGCTGTTTTGTGACCCAGTATGTGATCTATCTTGGAGAATGTTCCATGTGCACTCGAGAAGAAAGTATATTCTGTTGCTTTGGGATGCAGAGTTCTAAATATATCTGTCAAGTCCATCTGATCCAATGTGTCATTCAGGACCCTTGTTTCTTTATTGACTGTGTGTCTAGAAGATCTATCCATTTCTGTGAGTGGAGTGTTAAAGTCCCCTGCAATGACCACATTCTTATCAATAAGGTTGCTTATGTTTGTGAGTAATTGTTTTATATATTTGGGGGCTCCTGTATGCGGCGCATAGACATTTATAATTGTTAGCTCTTCCTGATGGATAGACCCTGTAATTATTATATCATGCCCTTCTTCATCTCTTGTTACAGCCTTTAATTTACAGTCTAGTTTGTCTGATATAAGTATGGCTACTCCAGCTTTCTTTTGGCTTCCAGTAGCATGATAAATAGTTCTCCATCCCCTCACTCTCAATCTGAAGGTGTCCTCAGGTCTAAAATGAGTCTCTTGTAGACAGCAAATAGATGGGTCTTGTTTTTTTATCCATTCTGATACCCTATGTCTTTTGGTTGGCACATTTAGTCCATTTACATTCAGTGTTATTATAGAAAGATACGGGTTTAGAGTCATTGTGATGTCTGTAGGTTTCATGCTTGTAGCGATGTCTCTGGTACTTTGTCTCACAGGATCCCCCTTAGGATCTCTTGTAGGGCTGGTTTAGTGGTGACAAATTCCTTCAGTTTTTGTTTGTTTGGGAAGACCTTTATCTCTCCTTCTATTCTAAATGACAGACTTGCTGGATAAAGGATTCTCGGCTGCATATTTTTTCCTGTTCATCACATTGAAGATCTCCTGCCATTCCTTTCTGGCCTGCCAAGTTTCAGAAGAGAGATCGATCATGAGTCTTATAGGTCTCCCTCTATATGTTAGAGCATGTTTATCCCTCGCTGCTTTCAGAATTTTCTCTTTATCCTTGTATTTTGCCAGTTTCACTATGATATGTCGTGCAGAAGATCGATTCAAGTTACGTCTGAAGGGAGTTCTCTGTGCCTCTTGGATTTCTATGCCTTTTTCCTTCCCCAGATCAGGGAAGTTCTCAGCTATGATTTCTTCAAGTACACCTTCAGCACCTTTCCCTCTCTCTTCCTCCTCTGGAATACCAATTATGTGTAGATTATTTCTCTTTAGTGCATCACTTAGTTCTCTAATTTTCCCCTCATATTCCTGGATTTTTTTTTATCTTTTTCTCAGTTTCTTCTTTTTCCATAATTTTATCTTCTAGTTCACCTATTCTCTCCTCTGCCTCTTCAGTCTGAAGCGTGGTCATTTCCATTTTATTTTGCAGCTCATTTATCGCATTTTTTAGCTCCTCCTGACTATTCCTTAGTCCCTTGATCTCTGTAGCAATAGATTCTCTGCTGTCCTCTATAGTGTTTTCAAGCCCAGCGATTAATTTTATGACTATTATTGTAAATTCACTTTCTGTTATATTGTTTAAATCCTTTTTGATCAGTTCGTTAGCTGTTGTTATTTCCTGGGGATACTTTTGAGGGGAATTCTTCCATTTGGTCATTTTGGATAGTTCCTAGAGTGGTGCGGAACTGCAGGGCACTTCCCCTGTGCTGTCTTGAATAACTCGCGTTGGCAGGCGGGCCGCAGTCAGACCTGATGTCTGCCCCCAGCCCACCGCTGGGGCCACAGTCAGACTGGTGTGTGCCTTCTCTTTCGCTCTCCTAGGGGCAGGATTCACTGTGGGGTGGCGTGGCCCGTCTGGGCTACTTGCACACTGCCTGGCTTGTGGTGCTGGGGATCTGGCGTATTAGCTGGGGTAGATAGGCAAGGTGCATGGGGGCGGGAGGGGCAGGCTTAGCTCGCTTCTCCTTCTGTGATCCGCTTTGGGAGGGGCCCTGCGGCAGCTGGAGGGAGTCAGGTGCGCCGCCGGAGGTGTGGGTCCGCAGAAGCACAGCGTTGGGTGTTTGCGTGGTGCAAGCAAGTTCCCTGGCAGGAACTGGTTCCCTTTGGGATTTTGGCTGGGGGGTGGGCGAGGGAGATGGCGCTGGCGAGTGCCTTTCTTCCCCGCCAAACTGAGCTCTGTCGTCCTGGGGCTCAGCAACTCTCCCTCCCATTGTCCTCCAGCCCTCCCATTCTCCGAGCAGAGCTGTTAGCTTATAACCTTCCAGATGTCAAGTCCCGCTTGCTGTCGGAACACACTCCGTCCAGCCCTTCCGCTTCTGCCAGCCAGACTCGGGGGGCTCCGCGTGGCCGGCGGGCTGCCCCTCCGCCCCGACTCCCTCCCGCCAGTCCGTAGCACGCACCGCCTCTCCGCCCTTCCTACCCTCTTCTGTGGGCCTCTCGTCTGCGCTTGGCTTCGGAGACTCCGTTCTGCTAGTCTTCTGGCAGTTTTCTGGGTTATTTAGGCAGGTGTAGGTGGAATCTAAGTGATCAGCAGGACGCGGTGAGCCCAGCATCCTCCTACACCGCCATCTTCCCCTCCGTCCTAACTCTATTATTCACTGATTTAATACAGAATATTTTTCCCCAACATAGAAGAGGTGTCATATATTAATGTCAAATTTAAAAAAAAAGAATTTGCTACCAAGACACAGAATTGAAATTATTTATTCTTATTTATTATTTTGAAAGAGAAAGAGAGACAGAGACAGAGAGAGAGAATGAGTGAGGGAGGGGCAGAGATAAAGAGAGGGACAGAAATCCCAAGCAGGCTCCATGTTTTCAGGGCAGAGCCCCATGTGGTGCTTGATCTCATGAACCTCAGACCATGACCCGAGGCAAAATCAAAAGTCGTCTGCTTAACCAACTGAGCCACCCAGGCACCCCAGAATTTAAATTTTATTACTAACATGCAGAGATTTAAAAGTCTAACTCTAAGAAATTAGATAAAAAACGATCTATTAAATGAAGGATAAAATGGTAGAATAAGCAAAGAAATAAAAGTCTTTGAAATATAATTTTGAGTATATTCTTAGATTTATATTAACTTCTCACCTGTAAGAGTTTTCACTCCATCCATCAATTTATCAAGATCAACCTTCCCATTATCTATAAAAAAAAAGGTAAAGATAAAAATAATAAAATGATGCAGACTCAGAAAAACAGAGTATGAAAACCTTATATTGTGAAAGTCCACTTCTCTTCGTTGTGCTCTATGTCAATCCTCAACTTATAAATCCAGTTCTTCAGAAATCCTGTGATAGAAGACGTGCCCTATTCCCTGTCAGACATGAGCCAACTATCGTCCATTGGCCAAATCCAGCCCACTGCCACGTATCTTTTTATTTTTTCACCACCTATTTTTATATGGCCCATGAGCTAAGAATCATTTTTACATTTTCAAATGATTGTAAAACCCAAAAGGATATTATTTGTGACACATAAAACTTACACAAATTTAAAATTTTAGTGTCCATAAATAAAATTTTATTGGAACACAGCCACACTGATTTGTTTACACATTGTTTACAGCTGCTTTTGTACTACACCAACATAATGGAGAAGTATGACATCATCCACAAAGCCTGAAGTATTTATTATTTGCCCTTTATAGAAACATTGCTGACCCTGCCCTAGAAGATAGAGTCCACTCAGAGGCAATTTATACTCCTGAATTGTTTAGATTCACCCTACTTTATAAACCTGGAAGAAACTATTATTGATGTTGGCCATGTTCTATGACCCTCCTCAATTATGGTATATCCATAAATCCTACCTATCATTGTATAATAAAAGGAAAAATGAAGTAATCTTTCATATATTCCCAATATAATTTTTTAAAAAAGTCTTTTCAATTACTATGATAATCATGGAATGGCTAGTGACATATGACTGGTGTATTTTTGAAGCAATTGTTAAAAAACTTCATTCATCTCATTATAGGCAAATTTCCCTTTTTTTTTTTTTTCTTATTTTCCACTACTTTTATTTACTTAGTCATCATACATTAGTTACTGACAAGTGGTCAAGAAGTTCCTAAGAAGAGGTATGGTATTTAACAGGATCACAAAGATTGCCACTGAAACTGCTAGGTTGGCTCGTCACATTTCCACAGATTTTGATGGTAATGAGACAATGAGCCCAAATGGATTAAGATAGTTTATTACTTATACCCAAGAAGTAAGATCAGCATGGTGTTGGATCTCTGACACTTTAGTCCCAGAGTACAACACGGAACCAGCTGGACAGTGGACTGGTGGGACATACGATGAGTTGTTCTGCTGCTGGGGAGCTCACTCAAATGGTACGCAGCAAGTTTTATAGACTTATACAGAAATCTGCAGCTGTATCCTAAGGGAGAGAGGCGGAAAGTTGTGTTCAACTGAAACTAGGGAGATGAATGAGAAATGACCTGTGACTGTCTCCTGTAGATAGGGAAACAGATGGAGACACTGCTTGGTGGCAGCTCTTCACAAGGCTGTCTACTTCTCCTTATTCCAGGAGGAAGTGTGACGCTTTCAAGAAAGACTTTGGTAAGATTGTGGTCAAGATATATTTATGTGGCCTAGGTGGAGATGTGCAAAGTTGTTAGAGAAGAACCATTTCCCTCAAATTACATATCTAATATTTGAAATATGCTAGGTCTTAAGGGTACAAAGATAATTAAAGTACACTTTCTACTTTCAAGGACTTCAGAGTTTAGAAAAACTGGTATGCTGAGTAAATAAAATTCAGAGATAGTGTACTTTTATGGAAGACTCTGATCAAATTGCCTGAAATTTTCCCATATACACCACATAGTAATTTTCCTTTTCCATAAATAACAAGTTAAATTAGGAGATTATTATCTATTATTGTTGAGTCAAGTATTTTATTTATTTATATATATATTTTAATAGAATTTACTATCAAATTGGCTTACATACAACACTCAATACTCATCCCAACAAGTGCCCTCCTCAATGCCCATCACCCTCTTTCCCCTCTCCCCCACCCTCCATCAACCCTCAGTTTGTTCTCTGTATTTAAGTATCTGTTGTGGTTTGCCTCCCTCCCTCTCTGTTTGTAACTATTTCTTTTTTTTCCCCTTCCCATCTCCCATGGTCTTCTGTTAAGTTTCTCAAGATCCACATGAGTAAAAACATGTATCTGTCTTTCTCTGACTTACTTATTTCACTTAGCATAATACCTTCTGGTTCCATCCACGTTGCTGCAAATGGCATAATTTTATTCTTTCTCATTGCCAAGTAGTATTCCATTGTATATATAAACCATATTTGCTCTATCCATTCATCAGTTGATGGACATTTTGGCTCTTTCCATAATTTGGCTATTGTTGAAAGTGCTGCTATAAATATTGGGGTACATGAGCCCCTATGCATCAGCACTCCTGTATCCCTTGGGTAAATTCCTAGCAGTGCTATTGCTGGGTCAGAGGATAGTTCTATTTTTAGTTTTCTGAGGAACCTCCACACTGTTTTCCAGAGCGGCTCTACCAGTTTGCATTCCCACCAACAGTGCAAGAGGGTTCCCATTTCTTCACATCCTGGCCAGCATCTATAATCACCTGATTTGTTCATTTTAGCCACTCTGACCACTCTGATCACTTGGTGTGACGTGGTATCTCAGCGTGAGTGTGGCTTTGATTTGTATTTCCCTGATGATGAGTGATGTTGAGCATCGTTTCATGTGTCCATTGGCCATCTGGATGTCTTCTTTGGAAAAGTGTCTATTCATGTCTTCTGCCCATTTCTTCACTGGATTATTTGTTTTTCAGGTGTGGAGTTTGCAAGTTCTTTATAGATTTTGGATACTAGCCCTTTATCCGATGTGTCATTTGCAAATATCTTCTCCCGTTCCGTTCCATCGGTTGCCTTTTAGTTTTGTTGATTGTTTCCTTTGTAGTGCAGAAGCTTTTTAACTTGATGAGGTCCCAATAGTTCATTTTTGCTTTTAATTTCCTTGCCTTTGGAGAGGTGTCGAGCAAGAAATTGCTGTGGCTGAGGTCAAAGAGGTTGTTGCCTTTAAGCAAAGTATTTTAAATATACATATGTCCTATTGTAAAAGATAGATTACAAACTGTAAGAAGAATATGAAAATCATCTAGGCCTGGAAATCGGCTAACTTGCTTTTTTTTCCTTATAATTTAGAATATTTATTTTATATCATTGAATGATGTTTAGAGTTAAACCGATTTTTAAAATATCACTCTTATGCAGGGGCGCCTGGGTGGCTCAGTTGGTTGAGCATCCGACTTCGGCTCAGGTCATGATCTCGCAGTCTGTGAGGTCAAGCCCCCCACCTCGGGCTCTATGCTGACAGCTCAGAGCCTGGAGCCTGCTTCAGATTCTGTGTCTCCCTCTCTCTCTGCCCCTTCCCTCCTTGTAGTCTCTCTCTCTCTCTCAAAAATAAATAAGAAACATTAAAAAAAATTAAAAATTAAAAAAAATTAAAATGTCATGCTTATGTAAACATAAAAATATGCGAGATAAACTTGCAATTACTATAATTTCATATTTAGAATCTAATTCTTTTAAATTGCCATTCAGCTCTTCAACTCAGAATCACTGGTGTCTGCTTTTGTCTCCAAAATATTGTCCAGTGTGCTATCAACAGCACTGGTGACACAGCATTTCTTAGATGAGGGCTCCACTAGAGTTTTTTATTTAAAGCTAACAAGAAATTAAAAATGTTTTTTGAGAGTAGTTGACACATAAGGCTACATTGGTTTTAGGTGTACAACGCAGTCATCTGATAGGTTTTTACACGTGATGCCATAGCACCACAGGTCTAGCTACCATCTGTCACCATACAACACTATTACAATACAATTGACTATATTCCTTATACAGTGTCTTTTATTGCATGACTTATTCATTCCATTACTGGAAGCCTGCATCTCCTACTCCTCTGCATCCATTTTGCTAATACTCACATCCCCACCCCTCCGGCAATCAGTTTGTTCTCTGTATTTACAGGTCTGATTGTTTTTTTGTTCGTTTATTGACTTTTTTTTTAGATTCTACGTGTGAGTGAATTGATATATTTGTCTTTCTCTGACTTACTTCACTTAGCATAATACCCTCTAGGTCCATCCGTGTTGTCCCAAATGGCAAGATTTCATCTTTCTTGATGAATATGGCTGAGTAATATTCCAGTGTGTGTGTCTTCTTTGTCCATTCATCTATTGATAGGCACTTAGGATGCTTCCATATTGTGGCTATTATAAATAATGCTGCAATAAACATAGAGTGCATCTATCTTTTTGAATCAGTATTTTTGTTTACTTTGGGTAAATACTCAGTAGTGGAATTATTGGATTATATGGTATTTCTAGTTTTAATTTCTTGAGGAACCTCCATACTGTTTTCCATAGTAGCTGTACCAATTTACATTCCCATCAGTAGTGCACAAGAGTTCTTTTCCTCTACATCCTCACCAACAATTGTTATCCTCACCAACACTTATTATTCTCATTGTTTTGACTTTAGCCAGTCTGACAGGTCTGAGTTGATATCTCATTGTGGTTTTTATTTGCACTTCTCTGATAGTGATACTGAGCATCTTTTCATGTGTCTTTTGGCCATCTGTATGACTTCTTTGGAAAAGTATCTATTCAGATCCTATGCTCATTTTAAAAATCAGATTTTTTTTTTTGGTGTTGAGTTGTATAAGTTCTTCATATATTTTGGATATTAACCCCTTATTGGATATATCATTTGCAAATATTTTCTGCCATTCAGTAGGTTGCCTTTTTGTTTTGTTGATAGTTTCCACCACTGTGCAAAAAAGGCTTTTATTTTGAGGTAGTCCCAATAGTTTACTTTTGCTTTTGTTTCCCTTGTGTTAGAAGACATATCTAGAAAAATGTTGCTACAGCTGATATCAAAGAAATTACTGCTTGTGTTCTCTTCTAGGACTTTTATGGTTTCAGGTCTCACATTTAGGTTTTTAATACATTTTGAATTTATTTTTGTGTGTGGTATTAAAGAGTGGTCCAGTTTCATTATTTTATATGTAGCTGTCTAGTTTTCCGGACAAATGGTCCAACAATACCATTTGTTGAAGAAACTGTCTATTCTCTATTGTATATTCTTGCCTCTTTTGTCATAGATTAATTGACCATGTCATCACGGGTTTATTTCTGGGCTCTCTATTCTGTTCCTTTGATCCATGTGTCTATTTTTATGCCAGCATCATACTGTTTTGATTAGTATGGCTTTGAAGTAGATCTTGAAATATGGAATTGTGATATCTCCAACTTTGTTTTTCTTTCTCAAGATTACTTTGGCTATTTGGGGTCTTTTGCAGTTCCAAACAAATTTTAGGATTATTTTTTCTAGTTTTGTAGAACGCGCTTTTGGTAAATTGCACTGAATTGTAGGTTGCTTTGGATAGTATGGACATTTTAACAATATTTGTTCTTCCAATCCCTAAGCATGGAATATCTTTCTATTTGTTTGTTGTGTCATCTTCAAATTCTTTCACCAATGTGTTATAGTTTTCAGAGCACAGATTTTTTTCCCTCTTTGGTTAAGTTTATTCCCATTTCATTCTTTTTGGTGCAATTAAAGTTAACAAGAAATTTTGACAAGTTGATGTCTGATGTCCATCCTCATTGCTTTGAACTTTATTTTACCTTTGTGAGGGATTTGGCAGTTTCTTTTGCCTTCACTTACACTGTATGGTGTATCATAGGCAATTCTTTTGTGTATGCATCATTAACAACAGGTAGTATAGATTTTCTACTTGTGGGTTTCTTTCTTTCTTAGGTCCAAAAAGCATTTTGTTGTAGCTTTGCAATAAAATTTTGAAAAACAGAATTGTGGTCTTTCCTCCAATGGTGAGATGTTTTCTTCACTAATCATAAATTTATACTTTGCCACTGTTTCCATGCTTTTCCTGTAGACACAACTTTCCCTTCAATTCTTAATGACAGCGCAATTTTTTTGGAGAAGTTTTTAAACAGCAATTAAACTCAACACATGGGGTACCAACAATACACAACTTAAAGTGGTAACGTGCCACAGTGACAGGCTAAAACCAAATTCACAAATGCAGACTCAATGACAAGAATGTAATAACTCTACTATGTGATTGGTAACAATTATAAGATGCATCCTGATTCACATGCTAAAATGTGAAAGTATTATTTACATATATATATTTTTTAATTTTTTTTTAATTTTAAAGAATATATATTTTTTAAATAATGAAATATGAGGCTGATTCTGATTCTGCCATGGCCGTATCAGCTCTCTACAATCTATTTTTCCTGATGATTAGACTAAAAGTCTAAAGAAAACACAAAAAGCAACAACACTAGACTGTAGAAGAGAACCAAAACTTGCAGAAGTGACTGGCAAGGGGAGTGAGCCTTCTGTTTTTGTTTTCTCTTTTCCCTAATGTCTTTGTCCTGAGGGTGGGGCCCCAATCACAGAACTGCGAGGCAGAGCAGGAAGCTAAGATTGATAAAAACTCCATCTCTTTGACCAGGGAAACCTGGAAAAGAGGCCCCTTCAGGTTGGAAAATATGGCGTAATTCCAGAGAGGAGAGAACAATGGAGAAAGGGATCCCCTAATTCTGTGTATGAATCTGTAAAAGTCTTGGGCTCACTTTTGAGTTGTGCATGCATGAGACAGATACAAAGAAAGCATTCTTGCAACGGCTTTGAGAACTGAATTAAGATTTAAACCAGGGCCCAAGTCTCAGACTAACCCAAGTGGCACATGCAGACAGACCCACAGCAGTAAAACAAAGCTTTGTAGAATGAACTGAGACTGGAACCATCCAGAGAAATGGGAGATGGAATTTGTGTTCTGAATCTCAGAGTTGATTACCTGCTAAAACAAAACCCACCAGCATTGTTCAATGAATTTTAAAAGGACCCAGAGTCTACACAACAAAATAGTTGACAAAGTTGAGGATACAATTCAGAATTATTTAACATACAAAAAGTTAGGAAAATGAGATCAATTATCAAGTGAAAAGGCAATCAACACATGCCAATCCTTGGATGACTCAAGTGTTAGAATTATCAAAAAAAAAAAAAAAAAAAAAGGGCTCTAAAACAAATATTTTGGTCACAGAATCCCTTTATGCTGTTAGAAGTTTTTGGAGACTCCAAAGAGCGTCTGATTGTCTTGTATGCTAAATCGTAAAACAAGTGTTAACAAAATTCAAAGGACTGAAATCATGCAAAGTATGCTCGCTGACCACAACAGAGTTAAATTAGAAATGAACAACCAAAGGAAATCCGAGAAATTCAAATATTTTGAAATCAAACAACACATTTCAAAGTAATCCATGAGTCAAAGAAGAAATTACAAGAGAAATTAGAATGTATTTTTATCTGAATAAAAATTAAATACATGAGACACAGTGAAGGTGGCGCTTAAAGTAAAATTTATAGCCTTAAATAACTATGTTAGAGAAGAAGAGAGATCTCAAATCCATAATTAAGTCTTTATCTTCATCTAGGGAAGTAAGAGCAAGCCAAACCAAAGACAAGCAGAAGGAAGAAAATAATGAAGATTAGAGTGGATATGAGAACAATGACAGAGAAACTCAATGCAACCAAACATTTAGTCTTCGAAAACATCATCAAAATTGACTAGCCAAGAAAAAAAGAGAGAGGACACAGATGACTAAAATTAGTAATGAAAGAAAGGATTAACCTATTGAACTTAACAGTAATTTAAAGGCTAAAGAGGGAATACTGTGAACAACTTTATGCCAGAAATTAAACAACTTACATGAAATAGATTCCAAAATGGACACAAGCTGCCAAAATGGAATAAAAAAGAAACAGAAAATCTGAGTAGTGTTGTAACACACAAGAAAATTAAGCATTGGAAATTTTCTCAGAGAGAAGGGACTATGTCCAGATGGCTTCTTTGGTAAATTATTACAAATAATTAAAGAAATAATATCAGTCCTACATAAATTATTTCAGAAAACAGAAGTGGGAAAAAACACCAATTCATTCTATGAGGCTAGTGCTACCTTAATATGAAAGCTAGACAAAGACATCACAAGACAAACTCCAGTGGTGATGCCTTGTAATGATACTGGGAAGGAATGAGTTTTAGTAGAAAAATCAAGAGCTCAGACTAAGACAAGTTAAGTTACAAGTTATTTGAGCTATCCAAGTGGAGATTGCAAATAGGTAGTAAATAAGCCAAATAGAGATCCAAGGAGTGTTTTAGGTTAGGAATATCTATCAGTGATTCATTACCATACAGATAGAATTCAGAGCTCAAAAAGTAGGTAAGATCACTTAGAGAACCCATCAGAGCCTTGAGTTATTTCAACGTTTTGAAAGAAGGTACAGAAAAGTAGAAGAGGGGAAGATAAGATGGGGAGAAAAAAACCCCAACTAGTTTCATAGAAATGGATCATTCTGCCCACTGTGTGTAGAGTGGATTTAAAAGTAACAAAATTATAGGCAGAGAGAGAGAGAGTTATCTAGCAGTCTAAGAAGAGATAAAAAGAAATAGAAATAAGGGTAGTGATACAGGGCTAAAGAGTAGGAATGGATTTTAAAAATATTTAGGAGTTTAAATAGGCAGCAGCAAGTAATTAAGTGGACAGAGATTTCTGGCAGGGTCAGTGAAGGAGAAAAAAGGATGATCAGTTTAAAAAGATATGGAATATATTAGATTACGAATTTTATCCTTGAACAGCTATTTGGGGTGGACTAAATAGAAATGTCTCAGAAGATTTAGAATAAAATAGTTTGAAGACTGGGGAGAAGACTGGAAAGAATATAACTGATGGTTCAAACAGATGGTTAAAAGTAGGGGTTCATAAAATCACTCAGGGAGAACACATAAAGCAAAAAAGCAAATGGTTCAGATCGGAAGAACTAAGAAATGAAGCGTTAGCAAGCGTATGATCACTTAAATTTAATCCGTAGAAGTTTTATTCTACATTCTGACTATTCCTCAGATAAACATTCTGGCTTCTCTGGTTTCTATATGAAAACATGTTGATAACTTTACATTTTAAAAATGAGGCAGGATTTCTTTTTACTTTAGAATGGGTTCTACTCTAAGATACATTTCCTTTCAGCATCAAATAATCCTAATTTCAAAAATTCTCATATGCACATTCACAGGCAAAGCTCTGCAGAAACACAGAGTAATAACCACAGTGCTTACCGTTAACTGGTAGGTTATCTGTTAGACTTTGAAGCTCCTCTCCTGTGAGCACGATTCCCATGTTTTCTAGAACAGTATTGACCTTACTTCTTTCAACCTTCCCTCCTTAGGAAAGAGACACAAAGAATGACAAAAAATATTAAAATATGAAAGAACATTAAATACTAGAAATCTATCAGTGCTCTGTTACTATTATATTGAAAATGTTTTTACTATTAATATGAAAAAACTAGGAATAAGGAAAAATAGAATCCTTTTCAGTACTATTAATATTGCTTTGAAACATGAGTACCAAACTCTATTTTAACATTGTGTTAAAGAGCCTTAAGCTTTACCTTGATGAAACTATGGACAAGAAATAATTTATGAAGGGATTTTGCAACTTAAGCTAAAGACAACTAATTGAATTTGCAGTAGAGAAGGATTTTGAAAAAAAACTCTCAGTTGCCAAAAAACTTGTACTGCTTTCCACTGGAACCTGACAATTACTTTATGCCTGGTTTATCCATACTGTGAAACAGTTTATGAACACCGAGTTTTTGGTGAATATTTTAAGATAGAAAACTATTTGTATTAGTTAAAAAGAATAGATAATTATCTTGTAAACTACCTAGCATGGTAGTTTACAGAGGGCTTTAGTTAAAATGTTAAAAATTTAGTTAAAAATGTTCTGAAGCTGAAGCAGGAGCTGAGGCTCAGAGTGCATGGAAAGGAAAATTTATTATTAAAATTGTAAAACAGGAGGCCTAGAGACTGGAAAAACTAGATAGGTAGGGAAAGAGAACTACAGGGAGGCCGACAAGTATCTGGCTATCATTGTCTCATTGTTAAGGTGACGATTTAGTTGATAAAGACACATAGCAAGATGCTATCAAATGGGCAGCATGGTGGACAACTTCCACATTAAATTAAAAAATAATCCTGCTCCCACTCTTCTGGAGGGCCTAGGAGTGCGAAGAGGCACTCTTCTTTTGACAGGTGACTCCTCTCAATAGGTACCAAGTGGCAGAGCTTTTAAGTCATTTCTTCATTCTCTTTATGTTCTTCTCTTCTTTTGGACTAAGCACTAGGAGGGAAAGCAAAACCAAAACAAATCCTAGGCACAAGTTGGTACCTTTGCCTACATTTTTTTTTTTTGTCTTAACTGAATCTCACACTAAAAACACATTCTTTTTAGGGGAATTATAATGAACATTAATTTATGGTTTGGATTCTATCAGGAAACAATGTCCAATATTTCTAACAATAGAAACTATTTTTATTTTCTTTGCTTAACTAATTTTCAGACTACCTACCATTCTCTTCATGTTTTGTTTTATCTACCTAGAATTCAATTTACACTTTCAAGATTAAGTTATGAAAAATACAAGAAAATGTGGGACCTACAAAGATTTAAAAAAACTCATCACAAAATACCTCTTTTAAAATAAAGAAACTACATTTAAAAATCAGCTCATAAAAGGATGGCTTGGGTAAAGCTCTAATGATATAAATTAAAATGTTAAATCTCAAACTGCTCATTAACTCACCTTTGAAAGACTTCAGACCATCCAACAATCTATTTTGATAGATCTTCCCAGAAGCTACAATGCAAATCACACTCTATGTCAGACAAAGCATTATATAGATGCTCAGAAACATAATACATATACTTCAGAATTTCAGGGAGGGTTTTCATTTACTGAGTAAATATGTTCTTATTCATCCTCTAATAACAACAAAAAAATGAGACGGGATACAATAGTGACAATTATGCCATTCTAAACCCCTGACAGAACACTTGACAGTCTCCCTATGCTGGTTTCTTTATCCTTTGATTTCTCTTGTCCAATTCTTCTAAAATTCTCTCCCCTAATCACATTCCTTCATTTTTTTTCTTATAGTTTTGTCATTGGCTAGAGGGCATGGCATGACAGCATTTATTTTGCCCCTGGTGGCCTGGGTTATATAGAGAGATAGAGATATATAGATTGATAGATATAACTTAAAATCTGCCTTTTCTAATTACTTTAAATATATATATATATTTTTAAATGCTAAAAGAGAAATAAAAAAAATTAAGTTTATATATTTAGAGAGAGAGAGAGTGAGTGGGAGATGGGCGGAGAGAGCTAGGGAGAAAGAGAGAAAGAATCTCAAGCAGGCTCCATGCTGCCAGCACAGAGCCTGGAGCAGGGCTCAGTCTCACGAACTGTGAGATCATGACCTGAGCCAAAATCGAGAGTTGGACGCTCAACCGACTGAGCCACCCAGGCGCCCCTAAAAGAGAACTTTTAAAACTTCTCCCATGGTATCATAAAGCTAAGTATTCTAGAAAGCTACTAAAGTATCTTTATGGCTCACCATCAACTGGAAGCTTCTTTAGCAGCCTCTTTTGTTCTTTATCTGTTAGCTCAATACCCATGTTCCTCACAAAATCTGATAGATGTTGCACATTAATGTTTTTTCCTTTGAAAATATGAAACGTGATCATTCAAGAATTTTATAGAATTATTTCAAGTAATAATTTAATACTGTTAAGCATGTTTCTTCCTAACTTGAGGAAGTTCAAAGATATAATAAGATATATACATCCATACAGAATTGAGAAGGGTCATATATCAAATTTGCTTAAAAATACTGAAAAGTATGATTTCTTAATCTGACAAGAAGTCAAAGTCGAAGAGAATAGATTTTACCTAAATAACTGTCTGATTAATGAAATATCAACATCAATTCATTTATACATCTTACCAGAGAATACTATATATTTAAATTTTTTTTTCTGAAATATGTTATTTGCTCTTGATACTGACAACAAATAAGCTTTTTTAAATGAATATAATCTATTGTCAAATTGGCTTACATACAACACCCAGTGCTCATCCCAACAAGTGCCCTCCTCAATGCCCATCACCCATTTTCCCCTCTCCCCCACCCCTCCATCCACCCTTAGTTTGCTCTCTGTATTTAAGAGGCTCTTGTGGTTTGCCTCCCTCTCTCTCTGTTTGTAACTATTTTCTTCCCTTCCCTCCCTCCATCATCTTCTGTTCAATTTCTCAAGATCCACATATGAGTGAAAACATATGATATCTGTCCTCCTCTGACTTATTTCACTCAGCATAATTCTTTCCAGTTCCAAGAATGGGAAAAAAAAGCTTTATTTTGCTGTTGCTTGATATACTCTGACTTGGGAATCTATTAATAATGTTGAAGTGAGTATTATTAGTATAAAAACTCCAGAAAGTTCAGAAGTTATTAGTAAATTATAGGCTTTTAATTACTATATATAAAGGTAAACTGGGGGACATTAGGAGCAAATGTTTCATTAGAAAAGGTTGAAAGCTACAATTTACAAACCAGCAATAGAATGGTAAAAAATATGATTTAAAACTATACTACTATATAAAGTCTGCAGATCTTGGTTTTATATAACTTCCCACTGACCTGTAAAAGCGTTTAATCCACTACACAACTTTTTCATTGTAGCTCTCCCATATACTGTAAGAAGAAATGCAAATAATAAGAAGAGACAGTGAAACACACAAGTAATAGGAGAGGAAAATATTCCAGCAACACTTCCGTACTAACAATATTCTCTACTTTTACCCTCTTCTTGAGAATGAGTGTAAAGAAGTTGAATATGAAAAATATAACGTCAACAGTACAACTATGACTTAATCCTTCTATAAAAAATCAAACCTACAATAGTCAAGGGATAAGATTCAAAAGCCATTTGCTGTCCAGGGTCTACTTTTTAGCTCTAAGACTTTGAAGAACTTTCTTATTTCTATCAGGCCATGACAACGGGTTTATGTTTGGTACATGCTATTCAAAAATGTTTAAACTTGGGTTTCAGCAGTGATTTTCTCAGGTAATGTGTTCTCATTCAATATTCCCTGATGTTTTAACAGACCCAGAAAGATTTATTTCCTCCATTTGGATTACAAGATAAATTATTAAGCACTTTGAAGACAAATCCTTTATATTAGCAATTGGGGGGGGGGCAGTTATCACACTGATAGACTAACAGATTTTATTTCCAATTTAATATTTTTTTTGAAAATTTTATTTGGGTAATTGTAGATGCATATGAAGTTAGTAGAAAAAAATAGAGAGAGATGCCTTGTACATTTTTGCCCAGCTTCCCTTAATGATAAGACTTACAAAGCCATAGAATAATACCAAAAACAGAATACTGGCATTGAGACAATCCACCGATGTTATTTAGATTTCGTTAGTGTTACTTGTACTCATGTGTATGTCTCTGTATTATTAAATTCCAGACAATTTTATTACCTGTGTAGGTTCATGTATGCACTGCCACAGTCAAGATACTGAACAGTTCCAGTCCCACAAGGACCCTATTATAACCACATCCACCTCCTTCTGCCTCCACCAATCCCCTATCTCTAAATCCAGGCAAGCTCTAATCTGTCCTCCATTTCTAAAATTTTGTTATTTCAAAAATGATATGTAAAGATCTTACAGTATGTAAGCTCTGAGGTTGGCTTTTTTTAGCTCTGGATAATTATCTGGAAATTTGTCCAAGATGTTGCATGAATCAGATAGTGTACTTTTACTGATGAATAATAGTATTCCATAATATGTATGTACCACAAGTTTGTTTAGTCATTTACCTGTTGAAGGAGACTTGGGCTGATTCCAGTTTTTGGCTCTTACGTTCATGTACAGATTTTGTGCGAACATAAGTTTCAAATGTGTAATTGCTACGGTAGCTCTATGCTTAGTTTTGTAAGAAACTGGTACTTTTTCTATAGTGATTGTATCACTACATCCCCACTACCAAGTATGAGTGGTCCGGTTTCTCTAGCATCCTCATCAACATTTGGTGTTGTCATTATTTTTTATTTTAGCTATTCTGATAGGTATGCAGTGATATCTCACTGCAGTTTCAAATTGCACTTCCTTAATACCTAATGACGTCAAGCATCTCTTCATGTGTTTATCTGATACCTGTATATCCTCTTTGGTGCAATGTATTTTCATTCATATAGTTTCATATATTTTCCCCATCTTCTTATTGGTTTGTCTGTATTTTATATTGCTGAGGTTTTCTCAAATCAAAAAAAAAAAAACCCTTTTAATGTTTATTTATTTTTGAGAGAGAGAGAGAAAGACAGAGCACGAGAGGGGGAGGGGCAGAGAGAGAGGAAGACACAGAATCTGAAGCAGGCTCCGGGCTCTGAGCTGTCAGCATAGAGCCCAAGACGAGGCTCAGCCAAAGTCAGACGCTCAACTGACTGAACCACCAGATGCCCCTATATTGCTGAGTTTTGCCATAGATGCTGCTTCTTTGTCAGATGTATCATTTGCAAATATTTTCTCCCAGACTGTAGGTTGTCTTCCACCATCTCCACACAGCTTTCCAGAGTGAAAGCTTTTAATTTTAATGAAGTACAATTTATCAATTTTTTCCTTTTGTGAATCATGCTTTTCGCATAATATGTTTCTAAATCAATGTATTCTTACTAGGCAGCATAAGCATAAATTACATAACTCAAATGTTACCAATAAGAATACAGTGAAAAATATATCTCCTTTATAAACATCTCCATTGTCAGAATTCTCTTCCTTCTAAGGAACAAACATTGACATTTTTTGTGTATCTTTTTTAGAGATATTCTATGCATATGTTTGTATATAAGAATAGAGCTGACTGGTTCTTTTGATGGCTCCATATATTAAATTGACTAGATGTTCTGTAATTATGGAATCAATTTTAAAATGCATCAAAATGGGTATAAATTGCTTTTCCTTGCATTTTCAGATACCATTGTTTTAAGAGAATATATCTTGTTTGTTCAAATATTCTCTTCCCCTCTGTATCAAGTCTGTCTTATGGGAGGATTATATTTCTGTTCCCAATGATACCATGCAATTTGCTTTGTCAAATGAAATATTTGAGTCTCTTCTGAGTAGAAACTTTAAGAACTATCACATGGCTCCATCATCTCTCTTTTTCCTGTTACAAAAGTGACACTGTCCAGACAGGGACTGTTCTTGCATCCTATGCCCTATAGTAGAGAACAGATGGACAGCCAACCTATGGGCAGTATCTAATATTGAGTGTCATGCAAAAAAACTCTGTTGCCACTGAGATTTGGGGGTTGTTTGTTGCTACTGCGGCATAGCTAGCTGATAATAGGAACTGGAACCACAGGGCGCCTGGGTGGCTCAGTCGGTTGAGCGTCTGACTCTTGGTTTCAGCTCAGGTCATGATCTCACAGTTCATGAGTTCGAGCACAATGCTGGGCTCTGCACTGACACTGAGGAGCCTCCTTGGGTTTCTCTGTCTCTCTCTCTCTCCCTCTTACTCTGCCCCTCCCCTGCTTAGGCCATCTCTGTCTCTCTCAAAATAAAGAAACTTAAAAAAAAGGAACTGGAACCACAAGTGTGTTGCTGTCTTAGCAACAACAAAAGTAGTAGCAAAAACACCAAAACTATGTGGCATTGGCTCTGGTCCTGGAAGTGTTTGGTGAAGAAATTGTTACTGGAGCCTGGAATGAACCCATGCCTTGCAATGGTGTTGGTGAGTTTATCAATTTCAACAACTTAGAAGGCAGATAATGTACTGAATATGCTTGTACTTTAAAAGAAGAAGCTGGGTGGGGCGCCTGAGTAACTCAGTCGTGTAAGCCTCCAATTCTTGGTTTTGGCTCAGGTCATGATCGCACAGTTTGTGGGTTCGAGCCCCACATCGGGCTCCATGCTGAAGCCTGCTTGGGATTCTCTCTTTCTCTCCCCCTCTCTGCATCCCTCCTCCACTCCCTCTCTCTCTTTCTCTCAAAAATAAATAAATAAACTTTAAAAAAAAGAAGAAGAAGCTAGGAAATACAGTGTTACTAGAGTATCTGGTTGATATTGGCAGCAACGGACAAGTTACTACAAAAAGAAATGAACCCAGAAAACAACTGGCTGGCTAGCAAGCAAGGATAAAGGAGAACAGAGAGAATCCAGAGAGTCTGGGTGTGACATGGCACAAAAAATGAACTAGTTCTCATCTTCTACAAATCGAAGATAACACCTGGAATTTCTTTTAGTGACCAAGGGCATTCAAAACTAAGGCTTCTGGCAAAGACAATATGAAGAGTGTGATCATCATTCCTTTTGTTGAAACCTCTGATTTGATTAACATGGTGCCTAGTAAATCCTCCAAATTTGAAAAAATAATTCAGGAACAAGCATCTTAGGTTGTGCTTCTCCTCAGGGTGGTCTGATAAAACTCAAGGGGTCTACAATTAAATCTAATGAGAAGCACATCTCAAAAAGAATTGTAGATGTAACTACTGGCACATTAAGCAAGTCGTAATCAATCAGATAAAAAGTCAACCCTATTTTAGTGTAAAACTTAAACTAAAAGGTACTCTGTTCATGACTTAAAGTGGGGTTCCTGCCCTCTACAAATAGGAAGTACACTAAGAAAGTTGCCCCAGCCCCCAAGAAGGGGTTATTCTTCAATGCCTTCTTCAGATGTGAGAAGAAGAATAATGGAAAAGGGTAGAACTTCTTCAATCCCATAACCAAGATCCATAGAGAACAATGAGCTGGGAATCTAATCATCATGGTAAGATTTTTCCCAAAGAACTTAAAAATATTTTCAATGCTCACCATCAGTGGGCAGGTTGCATTTGAGATCCTTAATTTCATCTTCTGTGAGTTTCCATCCCATGGTTTTCAAAACTGAATCAAGTTTATTGGCATTAACAATCCCTCCTTAGAAAAGCAAAATGGTCAAGAAATAGCCAAAGGAAAGAAAAATACAGTTTCTATATTTAAATAACCTATGGGCCCACATGGCTGTAGTGTAGGTGGAAATATAAAGGGTGTCCCCTGTCAGAAATATTTTTCTTTTGCAGGCAAGGGATCTTTTTCTAAAATTTTTGTTTGGGGGATTTTAGTTCTTAGAAATTTCCGTCTGCAGAAAAAAAAAAAACAAAACTGAAATCTTGAACTAATTGTCCAGAATGCATTTTATTATAGTCAATTAGCATGCTGTATAGTTTTTGGATTTAAATAACTTAAATAGGCTCATATATAGCATGACAGTTGACTTGTTTTAACAAATACATCAAATTGTTGACATATACTAATGTTATTTTCAGCAGGAACATCAAGTGTCTATAGTACAAAGAGGGTCAATAATAGATAATAATAGATAATAGCTCTTTAAAAAGAACCTCTTTCTTTAGTGGGATCATGGGGACAGGTTTACAAAGCATAAGCTTTAAAAGGGCCTGCATTACTATTTAATAATTCATAGTAATGAAAAACATTATTTTATCTTCTCACTAATAAGTGGGCTCATTTTTGTTTATTTTATTGATTGTCTCAACGCCTAACCAAATTCCCCAAATATTTTCCCTTTAATTTTACTGTTCTGACACAGACTTTATTTTCTCTTATGTAAAATATTATTTAAATTTCTATATGGAGATGATTTGCTCACAGGTCTATATCAGAAGCTAGGAATGATATCAGTATTTAAGGAGGTTAGTGAAGTTCACAATTGGATATCTAGGACATGGTATAATGTGTCTCTTAGAATCAACTGGCTTTGTATTATGCTTCTCACTTACCATTAAGAGACTTCAAACCATCCAGTAACCTATTCTTGTAGACTTTTCCTTTAGCTACGTGGAAACATAAATCAGGTCATACACAAGTAAGTGATGTGGAGATTCACCAAGGCAGCAAGTCATTATTTAATGTAAGGAGGATTTGTAATTTTCTCTAGAAAATTTCCAATTTACTTTCAAATTTTTAAAAATGATATAGCCACCAATGTATCCACTCTATTCAATTATTGACACTTAAGCATGTTAATCTTGTAATCTTAGTGCTTTTTTTTAAAATTCCTTTTCAGCTCTCTAATGTCCTTTTCTGTTCTCTCACCTAGTTAGTACCCAGTATAACTTTTACAATTCCCCATCTATAGAACCACAACTACAAAAGGTACTTCTTAGCCCTGATGGCAGGTTGTGAATAAAGCAGCAACTGATTTCCAACTAAAAATTAATGGAATTCCTTCTTAAAAATCTTCTCTTGAAATGTTTTTATTGTAAAGAATTTTAAATATATACAAAAGTAGAATAGAAACAATGAATCCCCACATACACTCAGCTTACAGTTACTGATGTTCTACCATTAGATAGCATCCTTTTAAGGTGAAAACGTACCATTCATTTTTTTAAAAAAATTATTTGCGTACATAAGTGTATAAATTGAACCATATCACAATGGCTGTACTTTTTCGGTCTTTGTTTTTGTTTAAGTGCCTTTTTCTATTTCTTCCTTCGGAGTCTATGGTGCAGCCACAAGTCCCTACATGATTCATGTTAACAACCTAGAATATACCTACATATTATCTATCAGTATGTGAAGATACATAATTACATGAGTGAAATCATTCATACTAAGTAGTTTTTGAAAGCATTTTTTCTATGCTATCAGAAAGTATATAGAAGTTCCCATAAACAAAATAAGAAATGCGTGCTTCCTTCAAGACCATATTAATATTTTAAATGCTTACCATTAACTGGCAGGTTTTTTACGAGCTCTACACATTCCTTATCTGTGACAGTTACTCCCATGTTTTCCAGAACATCTCCTACATCACTGACATCAACCTCTCCCCCTTCAACATAACAAAATGGTCACAGATTAGTAGAGAGAAGGGCCTAACCACAGCCCCCCCCAAACCTGTTGACCCTTTGCAGCTTCAGCTACAATAGCTGAATGAGCAAACACACACAATATGTTAACTGTTCGCCACTGTCATTAATTGGGGGTAGAAATAGAATTTCTCTCTTACGCTTAGTAAAGTAATAGACATACTGATGCAGTTTATATAATACAAATTAGGACACTGTAGGCATAAGATCCATTTATTTTCTAAGGATATCATCTCTCCCCTAATCTCTTAACGATAACGGAATTTTATCTCTGTGAAAGTTTGCTGTATCATTAGCTATGCTAATTCAAATTTAGGCTTTCAAAATCAAGAATAGTGACTATTCTTGGCAAATATTCCAGAAACTAAGAAATTTGCTACTATAAATTCACACTGAAAAATTAGTGCTAAAATGCAAATGTTCTAATGTGTAATTCTGGGCAACTGTATGCAGATATTCATCAATATAGAAGAAAAATGGGTAGAATAGAATAAAAAAGGGAATGTGAAAATGATGGTTCTCTATAAAAATATAAATTAGCTAAAGAATAAAGACATTAGATTTATAGAAACTTCTAATTAACCTGTAATAGTTTCCACTGCTTCCATCAATTTTTTGAGCTCCGTCTTCCCATTAGCTGTAAGAAATATCATAATTTGGCAATATTATAAAAAGATAAAGGAGCTAAATTAAGAAATAGAGATTCTCCCCACAATTTAATCTCACCAGCCAAAAACTTCTATGCAATGGATTGATTGCAAAGAATTCATTCTATGGTAGATAGAGGGTTAACCCAAGAAAGCTTTCTCTGTCTTATGCTTGCAGGAATGTTACAGTAGGCTAAGTATGTTGTTTGGTCTCTGATAGCCCTTCTGATGCAAACGCAAGCTTCTTCCCATGGTTGATGTTGAAAACATTTTTCATGTTCTATCTTTTACTAATACTTTTCTTTAGTTATTTCAACTATTAACTTGGAATGGCTGGTTATGTGTTCTCAATCTTTTGTTACCAGCACATGCATAAAGTTTGGGTAAATGTTTCTACCTTTCTATGTTTGGGAAAAAAGAAATCATTAGCTAAAGCTAGAGAGTTATAGCAATATGGCATTGTTCCAATATCAGGAAGGATTGATCAACCCCCTAAGACCAGCTACTTTATTTACTGGGCCAAGTACAAAATGAAAACGTGGGACCCCTTGTTCAAAAATCAGGAAAAAAAGCTTTGCTTTTTTTTTTTCTTCCACAGTCTTGTTCCCAAACTGTCATGGTGGTGTTTTTGTTTTAGTTTTTGTTTATAAGTCAGCTGGTAAATGTTGCACTGTCACAGGCATGGCATCTTCTAGGGTTGAGTGCAGAACCTCACAGGCACCCTGGGTGGTCCCATTACTCAGCACGCACGAGGCTCACTAG
The DNA here is from genome assembly GCF_046562875.1 of Panthera onca. Lineage (NCBI taxonomy): Eukaryota > Metazoa > Chordata > Mammalia > Carnivora > Felidae > Panthera > Panthera onca. Next base: position 43,274 of record NW_027675814.1, on the reverse strand, counting down.
CAGCAGACTTCCTTCCTTCCTCCTGCCGCCAGAACCACACATCTGAAAATTGAGTCACGTGTCTCACTTTCCTATGCACTGGTTGCCTCAACTCACTATGGACAGGCGACTCCCAAGAGTAATGCAGCCTTGACATGGGGACACACTAGATACCTGGAAGGGGATGAGGAACAGGCTTGACCCTGCCAGCCCAGAGTGGGGACTGCTGCTGCCATGTCTTGTCACAAGATGCCTTCAGGTACAGGTTGCCAATGCCAGCCCTCCCTGCAACCATGCCCAGGTCCCTGCTGGGGTCAGGGGATGCAGATGTTGCCAGGCATGGTGGTGAAAGGGAGGTTGGCCATACCAGAGGCTGTGGAGTGGTTGATCCAGAATACATCCTGGGGACTAAATGGCAGGGGCAGTAACATGCCTGAACCAGGGTGCCAAGCCCCAGCCATGCTCTAGTTTCCCATCAGACTTCAATTAGGAAACACAAATTCAAAGATAAAATTGTGAAGACTCTCTTGTGGCACTTGGGCAGCTCAGTCGGTTGGGCGGCCGACTTCGGCTCAGGTCACGATCTCACCACCCGTGGGTTCGAGCCCCGCGTCGGGCTCTGTGCTGACAGCTCGGAGCCTGGAGCCTACTTCAGATTCTGGGTCTCCCTCTCTCTCTGCCCCTCCCCTGCTCACGCTCTCTCTCAGTCTCCAAAATAAATAAACATTAAAAAATTTAAAAGCAAATTATGAAGACTCTCTTGATGGCCAAATCAGAGCACTAAACCCCAAGCATGGCACTCTTGAGATCACGGCTCTGTCCAACTAACCTCACTGGTTGCACACCACCATTCCTCAAAGCAAAATAAAGGAAGGCCTACAATTTCACAAATCTATAAACCAAAAGCCTCAAGAGGATAGCTGACTGCATAAACCATAACCCCTGTTCCTTAGGTCTTTCTAACATTTCTGAGTGATGTTTTAAAGCATAATGAGAAGGTAAGTGATTCGACTTGAAGAACATGAAGCTGGAATGGGCAGGTGACAGAGAAGCCAAGCGTGTGCAAGAGAAGCAAAGAAGCCTAAGACTACACCTTTTTTCTTTTCTTTTTTTTTTTTTTTTTAAATTTTTTTTTTCAACGTTTATTTTTTTATTTTTGGGACAGAGAGAGACAGAGCATGAACGGGGGAGGGACAGAGAGAGAGGGAGACACAGAATCGGAAACAGGCTCCAGGCTCCGAGCCATCAGCCCAGAGCCCGACGCGGGGCTCGAACTCACGGACCGTGAGATCGTGACCTGGCTGAAGTCGGACGCTTAACCGACTGCGCCACCCAGGCGCCCCGACTACACCTTTTTTCTATTAATGAGCCAGTTTCCCCATTGCGGAACTTAAGGCTTGTCTAAGTTGTGGTTGGTTGCAGGCTCCTTTAGGCATTAACAGTCCTCAGCTGGGGACAAAGCAAAACTATCTGCTGCAATCTGGTGTTGGGCTTGTTACCTGGAAATATATACTGTTAACCTCAATGAAGATGACTAGGAAACAGTGTTCCTTTATTGATTTATTTTGATTTGATTTAGTTTTATTTTATCTTCTTCAGTTCTAGTCTCACGGAGACTTTTTAGGGAAGGCCTCCTGGGCTTCAAATCACATGGTGCATGTATATTTGAGGCAACTGTCAATGAATACAAAACAAAACACAAAAAGCAGCCAACTACCTACCGATACTCTGATTTCCTCTCAGAGCGTAGAATCATAAATGGAAGTGGATGCCCAGACAGATACTACATCTCTACCGCCCCACCTCCGCCTCACATTTATTTAGGTGCAGCCACGTGACCGGTTCTCCACAAAGGGATGGCTAAGGAAATAACGTGTGCACTCTCTCTCCTTCATGCTCTCCTTTCCATTCCATTATTCGATAGAAACGATGACAAGGCCTTAAAAAGGAATCCAACAGGCAAGGAACCTGGATCCCTGTATCGCTGAATGGAGAAGAGCCACTGTCCGTTACCCAAAGATACTCTCGCCTTGGACTTTCACGGGGGAAAGAATTTAACTTCTGCTGCATTTAACCGGGACATAATTTCAGGTTTGTTTTTAAATAAAAATGTAGTTTACCCTAAATAATACGTGATCTGTTCTTAAATGAAGACTGTTCATCCCTATCTTTGCAAATGCTTCTAATTTCTTTTGGTATACCAAATATCACTAGTTAATATACATTCTCTTACACAAGCCCATAAATGTAAACTCCTAAGGCTCATTATTATCTACAATGCTTACCACTAAGTGGCAGATTTTCTGCCAGAGCTTCACGTTCCTTTTCAGTGAGTTCAATTCCCAGATTTTCCAGAACATTGTCTAGGTTATTGGCTTTAACCATTCCTAAGAAACAAACAGGAAGTAATCATAAAAAAAAATATTACGTGATTTCCAAAGATTATATATAATTTTTTTTCTCACATGCATTTTAGTATGATAAAAAAAACAAAGGAAAAGGTACAATTTATTTGTATTAGTGAACAGGCATATAAGGTTGACTCAGTAAATCACCTAAAATGATGTCAAGAACAACTTAGATAAAATGTTCTGAGGTTGGGGGTGCCTGGCTGGCTTAGTCAGTAGAATGTGTGACTCTTGATCTTGGCGTCGTGAGTTCAGGCCCCACATTGGGCATTTAGCCTACTTAAAAAATATTCTGAGGTTGAAGCATTACTGGGTGACAGGCTGTGATTATGTGTTTAAAGTTACTATTTGTAGTATTAAGTAATACTCATCTGTTAAAAGAGGGGCCAAAAGAATAGCAATGATAGGACTGTCCCCATGGGGAATACAGAGAGAATACTGTGCAGGTCTGTCCCCAAAACAAAGCCAAGGTATCAGCTGAGAGGGATAGTTCAAGATTCAGATCATCAATGTTCTGCTATTGCAATATACAAAAAGTATATTAAAGATGAAAAGACTATAAAAATGGACTCAATGCTCTCAAAGAGAAGTGTCACGAATAACACATTCACCACAAAATTCTCCAAGGAATGTTGCTGACTGGAATTATTCCAAGTATCTGGCATGTCAGGAGGCCAACTGCCACCTGCAAGAGGCTTCTCTCATTAAATAGCAGCAAACCTTCTACCCTTTTCCTCTTTCCCTTCCTACTTCCCCTTCTGGTCTCTTTTTCTAAGGACCTACAGGAAGAGGAAGTAAAAAAGCATTTTGGCCACAATACCATGCTTCTTTTCCACATTTGCTGTTGCTGCTATTGTTGTTAACTGGTCTTTAGGAAAGAATGTTTTATAGAAAATAACTTGAGGGGCGCCTGGGTGGCTCAGTTGGTTGGGCGTCCGACTTCGGCTCAGGTCATGATCTCACAGTTTGTGAGTTCGAGCCCCGCGTCGGGCTCTGTGCTCACAGCTCAGAGCCTGGAGCCTGCTTCCAGTTCTGTGTCTCCCTCTCTCTCTCTGCCCCATCCCCACTCATGCTCTGTCTCTCTTTGCCTTAAAAATAAATAAAATAAAAAAATAAATTAAAAAAATAAAAAATAAAATAACTTGATTTGTGCCATAAAATTATTAAAGATCACTCCAAAATCCTTTGTATTGTTGTTGGGCAAACACTCAGAAAAACTGCCTATGATATTCTGTATATTATGTGTTGTATAAATTAGATTTCAAATGATTCTTTGGGGGTGCTATTTAGAAATATTCTCCAAGAGTGAATGGATCCCTTGCAATACTATACCATGGGTGATTATGCAAAAGTACTTAACATAATGAAATAAAAAAAATCTAAATACAGGAATGTAGACATGACTCAAAACCTGGGGGTAAGATGTTTGTGTTGATATTTGTGTTGACATTTAGCAGACTTTTCTGCTAATCATGGTTCTTAAATACCTTTTACAGACTTCACACCATCCAACAATCTGTTCTTATACACCTTTCCAGTAGCTATTAAAAAAGAAAAACCATAATTTATATCCAAAGGAAAAGAACATGGACACACAGTTTTTGGGCAACTGGGTAATTCTAGGAGCAATCTTTTTTACTCTTTCCCTAGGAAATCTGTTCTATCTCCTCATCAAATAAAAATTATTTTAGGAAAAAAATTGTGACAAAAATGTACCCAGTGTTCAGCAACAAAGAAGACTGCTGGGAAGACTATACTGTGCAGGAAAAAAAAAAAAATCACTACTTCTTTATGTCCCCTCCCCCCTTTTTTTTTTAACCTGTGTCTCACTTCCCTCAGTTTCCTTCCTATCATGCAGGCCTCTCAGGGGCGTGACTGGGTAGTGTTATTACAACCTGCATCAACTCTGATGGCAATATGGTTATGGTTAAAGAGCTGGGTTGACAGGTTGAATCTGTACGTCAGCAAACTTAATTTGTTTTAAAAATTATTTTCAGTACTTTTTAGGAGAAACAAAGAGACAACAATTTAGAACTGCTGACAATGACCCCCAAAACCAATGTCCCCGGAAAGGCTGTTCTGAGACTTATATGGCTCACCGTCGATAGGCACCGTCTGTCTCAGCCTCACTAGTTCCTTTTCAGGGAGCTCGATCCCCAGGGCTCCCAGGACCTTTAGCAGATCGTTGGCATCAATCTTTTTTCCTTTCAAAAGACAGGAACATCAGTGCGTGACAATTTGGAATCTAATGATTCCAGATAATGAAAAAATGATCACCTTCAGCTCGGAAGTAGCGAGCGAGTAAAAGGAAACACATACAACTACACAGAATCACAGGGAGGCCACAAATAGAACACAGGTCCTTAATCTCCTAAAAGGCATACTCTCTTAGTGATGGATCTGTGTGCATCTAATGCAGCAGAGGGTAGATTTGCTTTTAAGATTGGCCAGCAAATTAGAATGATGGAAATCATGGAAATTTATAATTTTGGCAGGGGAACTTAGAATTCTGGGGAGATCCTAAATTATGTGATTTTTCTCTTCATATATGCCTATCAAGGTATGGGATTATTTGAATATTAGTGAGGTAAGTGATATTATTGCTTTATTAAAAACATTTGGGCCAGATTTCTCACCAAGACACAGAATTTTCATTGTATTTTTAAAATTTAAGTTGTACAAATAAATACAGCATAAGATTCTGAAAACAAGTATTCAATGAGACATAATATAAAGACATATAAACAGTTTGGGGAAGTCGAGGAGATATTTTAAAAATAGTACAATTTTATAGTAACTTGCCACTCACCAGAAAACATTTTCAATGCATCCATTAACTTTTTCACTTTAACCTTCCCATTATCTGTTAAGAGAGCCATGTAAATCAAATACAAATATAACACCGGCACTCATTAGCAATATGGAATTTAAAAAAGAAAGCAATATATGTATACTCTAATATTTTATCCTATATTCATCTTGAGCCAGAAGTTCTAAAATATTACTAGAGCTTTGATTCATTGAACTACAGAAAATTAAACCTCTGGTAGTTAAGGATGAGATATAAAATTAAGTCACCGTTTCCCACAGAGTCTGCTTCATGACTCCTATACGTTGGGAAACTCTCCACTGTTTACATCATGCACAAGGAACAGAATTTACAATTTTTGTGTGCTACATATTAATGTTTGTATCTGGCTCTTACAATTGATCTCCTTATGTAATAGGCTGGTACTTAGTAGTTCCTGACTTTTTTGTTTTTTTTTTTTTTGACACAGAGTTTCTTACTCCTTTATTCCCTATGAGTAAATTAATGATCACTTCAGTGATTGGCTTGAGATAATTTTAAAAGGAGAGATTCTGTATATTTTTAAATCAATATTTAAAGACATTAACATGAAAGCATATTACAAAGATAGAAATTTGGGATTCTATAGGATCTCAGATTCATTTTTCCTTACTAGACCAAAAACAACTAAGACATTGCATTTGCACAAATTATTATTTTTTGTCTAATTTGTAGATGACAAATATGTAAATAGAAGCTTCATGTCATTTTTGTTCTTTATTATCTTCTGGCTCTAAAAGTACAGAGCAGGCCAATACTCATTTTTAAACAATTTATTGAGATATAATTTGCATACCAAACAAATTCATCCATTTCAAGTATACAAGTGAACAGTTTTAGGATATAGACTGAATTCTGCAACTATCACTGTAATCTAATTTTGGAACATTTTCATATTCCACAAAAGAAACCTCATTATCAAAAAAGAAACCTCATACCATTAATTTGCAGTTCCCATCTATAGCCCCAACCGCAGTCCTAGACAATCACTAATCTATCTGTGTCAGGGAAAGTGTCAGGACTAAGTGTCAGTATATTATATGAGGAAAAGATTTCTAAAAATCCAAATGGAAACATTAATATGTAGTACATACAGATCTGCTTATTCTGGACATTTCCTATAAATGGAATCATACAATACGCGCTCTTTTGTGACTGGCTTCTTTCACTTAGCATAATATTTTCATTGAACCACTGCATTTCAGCCCTAATTCAGCTTCAATTGTATTTCAGTGTTTCTAGTTCTCCAAGGGAGCTGCCTGAGAATGTGGCCTTTATTTAGATCATGGAATTTGAAATAGGAGTGGGATATTATGTAGCTTCAGAAAAAGGCAAAATTCCGTATGTTATAGCCTGAGTGTTTGCAGACCGCTCTGAGAAAATGAATGAGTGCTATCATACGGCTTTGGAATGTGCCTCTCATGTTTAATCTCCCACATTTTCTCTTTTATTTTCCTATTTTTTTCTGTATCTCCTCTAGACCGTTTTTCATGTTATTTTCACCCCTAATTATTTATCTATTCCCTCACTTTTTGTAGTCCTAATCAAACAACTATGTTTTTAGCATTCCTTTGGATCCAGAATTAAAAAGATTGATGAAATATGTTAATAAAATGACAAGAAAGAATATTACTTTATTTTCTTTCTGAGCTCATTTTTAAGTTTTTACAAATATCTTCTTACTGGCAAACAAACTTCTTCAGAGATGATTTTATAGAAGCTCACAACTCAAGTTATATTCAGTGATGCAAAAATTTATATGCTTACTCACCATCAACAGGTAGGTTCTTTATCAAATCGCTATTTTCCATTCCTGTGAGATTCATTCCCATGTTTTGCAAAGCAGTGTCTAGGTTAGCAACATCAACAATCCCTCCTTGGAAGAAAGAGAAGAATGTAAGCAACATTGAATAACCTTAGAATGTGACAATAGCTATGAATTACTGTGTGTTATAGATATTGGTTTCACCTTAAAGAAAAAGGTCGAATGTATATTCGGTTGTATCTAAGAGTGTCAGTAATAAAGGTGGAATTAGAATTTCCTCCAATGAGTAATTGTGGGAATCCATTCATATAATTAGCTTTTAAAGACTGTGGCAGAACTTCAAGATGATTTACAGAAATACAGAAAACAAAATTCATATGCTTCTGCCAGTAGGAAAGTATTATTTTTGTTTGCTGAACAGTTTACATGGTTCTTTCCTCTGAATAAATTTTCCCAAAAATGTCTAATAATTTCTCTCATTTTGTGAGACTGAAATATATATATAGTAGAATATGCATGACATACATTTACCATTTTAACCATTTTTCAGGATAGAGTTCAGTGGCATGGAATATACTCACCTTGTTTTAGAACCATCACCCACTATCCATCCCAGAACCTTTTACCTTCCCAAATTAAAAGTCCGTACTCCTCAAACAATACTCCTCATTCCTCCCTACACCCAGCCTCTGTCTCTACGAATCTGACTGCTCCAGGTTATCTTACGTTAATAGAATCATACAGTATCTGTCTTTTTGTGATTGGCTTATTTCACTTAGCAAAATGTCTTCAATGTTCACCATGTTGTAGCCTGTGTCACAATTTCTTTCCATTTTAAGGTTGATGAACACACAGACTGAGCCCATCTCTTGGCTCTTTGAATAGTGCTGGATATACAAATTTGGATACGCACTACAAAAGTCTGAATGTCTGTGTGCCCCCCTACCCCCTGCCATTCATATATTGAAAGCCTAATTCTCAAATTGATGGTATTAAGAGATGGGTCCTAGGGGCGCCTGGGTGGCTCAGTCGGTTAAGTGGCCGACTTCGGCTCAGGTCATGATCTCCCGGTCTGTGGGTTCGAGCCCCGCGTCGGGCTCTGTGCTGACAGCTCAGAGCCTGGAGCCTGCTTCCGATTCTGTGTCTCCCCCTCTCTCTGACCCTCCCCCGTTCATGCTCTGTCTCTCTCTGTCTCAAAAATAAATAAATGTTAAAAAAAAAAAAAATTAAAAAAAAAAAAAAAAGAGATGGGTCCTTTGGGAGGTTATTAGGTCATGAGGGCAGAGCCCTTATGAATGAGATTAGTGTCTTTATAAAGGATAACCTGCAGAGATCCCTTGCCCCTCCCACCTTGAAATGATACAATGCGAAGTCACTGTACAAATACAACCCAAAGGAGGGCCCATGCTGGCATCCTGATCTTGGACTCTAGTCCCCAGAACTGTGAGAAATGAACTTCTGTTGTTTATAAGCCATCCAGTCCCTGGAAATTTATTATAGCAGCCTGAATGAACTAAGACACATGCCCAGAAATGGAATTGCTGAATCATGTAGTAATTTTAAGTTTTTGAGGAACTGCCATACTGGTTTTCATAGTGGCTGCACCATTTCACGCTTCCACCACCAGCGCACAAGTGTTCCAACTTCTCCACATTCTCACCAACACTTGTTATTTTCTGTTCCTTTTTGAAAAATTTTATTTTTTTAAATGTTTATTTTTGAGTGGGGGGAGTGGAGAAAGCATGAGCGGGGTGTAGTGGGGGGGGGGCAGAGCAAGGATAGAGGATCCAAAGCACAGCGTGATGTGGGTCTCAAACTCACGAACTGTGAGATCATGACCTGAGCTGAAGTTGGATGCTTAACTGACTGACTGAGCCATGCAGGCGCTTCTGTCCCTTTTTATAAAATCGCCATCCTATGGGGTGTAAGGTGGCATCTCATTGTAGTCCACTATAAGTCTAATTGTTCATTTGTAGGTAGTCAGAATGCACTGTGGTTGCCCGTAGGGTTTTTTGTTTTGTTCTGTTTTGGTGTTCTGTGACTTCCTTACGATATGATTAACCAGAGACCTCTTAAGCAACATTTTAGGACTCATTACGTGCCCTGTGTTTTAGGACCCATGTCTTTGAACAATCACAAAAAATTACCAACTGTTAGGTCTTCAAATTAGCATTTTCTTTCTTTGTCTCTGTTAGCTCTTTTGTATGCTGTTGGATAAATTGGCAGATTTTTCACTCTGACCCTCAGGCCTCTTACTCCTCCTTCCTGTTTGTAACGTTTTTGTCTCTATGCTGGAATCTTGGTAATTTTTTCAGAGTTCTATTCCAGTAATCCAATTAATTCTTCATTTACATCTGCTAATAAAACCATTATGTTTTTAAATTTTTCAGGCTAGACGTTTCATTTCTAGAAATTTTGACTCCTTTCAAATCCATTTTTTCCTGTGCTAGTTTTTAAGAGTATTTCCATTTTCCTTTTGTGAATTTAGTCATTTAAAGCATACTTATTTTATGGACTATCTAAAATATTTGTATCATATGAAGTCTTTGGGGGTTCCATTTTTTATCGTATATATTGGCAAATTTTTTTTAAATATACTTTATTGTCAAATTTGTTTCCATACAACACCCGGTGCTCATCCCAACAAGTGCCCTCCTCAATGCCCATCACCCACTTTCCCCTCTCCCCCAACGCCCATCAACCCTCAGTTTGTTCTCAGTTTTTAAGAGTCTCTTCTGGTTTGCCTCCTTCCCTCTCTAACTTTTTTTTTTTCCTCTTCCTCTCCCCCATGGTCTTCTGTTAAGTTTCTCAGGATCCACATAAGAGTGAAAGCATATGGTATCTGTCTTTCTCTGCCTGACTTATTTCACTTAGCATAATACCCTCCAGTTCCACCCACGTTGCTACAAAAGGCCAGATTTCATTCTTTCTCATTGCCAATGTAGTATTCCATTGCATATATAAACCACATCTTCTTTATCCATTCATCAGTTGATGGACAGTTAGGCTCTTTCCATAATTTGGCTATTGTTGAAAGCACTGCTATCAACATTGGGGTACATGTGCCCCAATGCATCAGCACTCCTGTATCCCTTGGGTAAATTCCTAACAGTGCTATTGCTGGGTCATAGGGTAGATCTATTTTTAATTTTTTGAGGAACCTCCACACTGTTTTCCAGAGCAGCTCTACCAGTTTGCATTCCCACCAACAGTGCAAGAGGGTTCCCATTTCTTCACATCCTGGCCAGCATCTATAATCACCTGATTTGTTCATTTTAGCCACTCTGACCACTCAGCGTGAGGTGGTATCTCAGTGTGGCTTTGATTTGTATTTCCCTGATGATGAGGGATGTTGAGCATCGTTTCATGTGTCTGTTGGCCATCTGGATGTCTTCTTTGGAAAAGTGCCTGTTCGTGTCTTCTGCCCATTTCTTCACGGGGTTATTTGTTTTTCAGGTGTGGAGTTTGCGAGTTCTTTATAGGTTTCGGATACTAGCCCTTTATCCAATATGTCGTTTGCAAATATCTTCTCCCATTCCGACGGTTGCCTTTTAGTTTTGTTGATTGTTTCCTTTGTAGTGCAGAAGCCTTTTATCTTGATGAGGTCCCAATAGTTCATTTTTGCTTTTAATTCCCTTTTGGCAAAATTTTTTCATCTTTTGTAATTTTCTGTTTCAAGTTCATTTTAAGAAAAGTTTTATAGGGAAAATTCTTCTGACCATGATGTGAGGATGAATTTCTTGAATACTAGAGTTACTACAATGCTGGTGCAAACTTTAAAAAAATTTTCTTTTAATATTTATTTCTGTTGAGAGAGAGAGAGAACGCACGTGCATGTGAGTGGGGGAGGTGCGGAGAGAGACTGAGACAGAGAACCCAAAGCAGGCTCTGCACTCTCAGCACAGAGCGTATCATGGGGCTCAAACCCACAAACCATGAGATCATGACCTGAGCCAAAGTCACACACTCAACTGACAGAGCCACCCAGGTGCCTCACTTTTTGTTAAATTTTTGTGAGTTCCTGGGCCATGCAGGGAGTGCAGATATGAATTGGAACCAACATGAACATAGGTCCATAGTCATGAATTTTCAAAGAAGACATTTCTTCATGATCTTAGAATCCATGACTATACACATAAACTTCCTTTTACCTACTTGTGCTGATTAGACATTTTTCTAGTTTACCATTTCCTTAAGGGTGAAGTTATTCAAGAGTTCTACTTTTATGTGGATTTTTGCTTCCATCTTAAGGTAAAAGAATGGTACAGGAGGCCATTTCGTAAAATAAATACAGAAAAGATCTTTGGAAAAAACATGAATGTAGTTTTACACACACATACACACACAGTGGTAAAGGCTTCTCATCTGCTTTTCAGATTCAGATTCATCTGCTTTTTTGCTATACCTGTCACTCACCTTTAAGGGTTTTTACACCATCCATCAACCTATTTTGGTACACCTTTCCAACAGCTGTAAGAAAGAAAGAAATCAGACCACACCCATGAGAGATTAAGTTAGGCATTTAGGAAAGACAGACATCATAATTTACCCCCAGAAAAGGCCTAATTTAATTGTAAATAACCAAGAAAACAATTAACAAGTAGAAAAAATTTTCAATATGGCTCCCTGGCTTCTGAGGGAGTTATTATGGGCACTCTACTATGCTGAAACACACACATCTTAATTCCCTAGGCCTCCCTTTAATTTCCCCATTTTCCCTTTCTGGTATTTTCTCACTCTTTTTACTTTCCTGTATGTCCCTGTTTATTCTTGAGGATGCCTTCTGACTAGAATCAAAAGTTAGAATAGACACTTCCTTGACTTAATACCAGGTTAGTGACCGAAGGGGCCAATGATTCTATAAATAAAGTGGCACTGCTGGGGTTACTTCTTAAACTGGAACTGCATAATTCCTTCTAAATCCTGTTCTTATCAAATGGAAATAATTCTAGAACTTCTCAAAAAATAAACACAAGTCTAAGTTCCTTAAAGGCTACATTGTTTTTTTTAAATACTCACCATTGACTGGCAGATATTTCTTTAGTTTTGAGCACTCCTTATCTGTGAGCTCTATCCCCATTTTTTCCAGAATACTTTGAATATCACTGACATTAACTTCTCCTCCTTCAAAGAAAGAAATGTAAGTAGATGAAAAGTTTGGATATGACCTAAAATCTCCAAAATATGAAAAAAAGAAGTCATTTATCTATTTAGCAGATCATGCAACAGCTATGAACAAAGTAGCATGAGACCTTTGCGCCATCAGACATCATGGAAACAGAATTGTTCCCTTTACTCAAAAAATTCAATATCTATAATTATGGAGTAAAGCAATTTTTTTTGAGTAAAGCAATTTAAGCAAGATATAAGTGGCTTGGGGGATTCCAAGTTATTTAAAATATCACAGATATTTAAAATTCAGTGTCTCTGTTATTACCTTAATTATGAGTGTTGTGTCTGGTTTTACTTCACTACTTAATATGTTAATTCAGCATAATGTGCATTTGCCTTTGAGAACATTTAATTCTATTACACAAGTGAAGTAAGTACATTAGTTCAAGTTTGTAGTTTACAAAACACGGGCTACATCTTTTAAGATGTTTTGCAGTACAGACAAGTAGTTAAGTAAAGGGTATGTAAGTGAGATAGAAGGGAATGAAAGAACTGAGCAATATTTAATACTCACGAGGCATTACATGCACATGGAGAACCTGTTCACTAAATATATGCTAGGCTAAATGTATAAGAAGCGTTAAATATTTGCGATACTCTAAAATTGCTTGAGGCACCAAATATTCAAGATGTGGAAAATATTTATGACACTTGTTCAAATGACTCTAATTTGGCAATCCATTGGTGACACCATTTTTAGGTCTTCTGTGTCCTCTGCTCAAGGAACACAAAACCTATGGCTCTTTGATGGCCTTAATGGCAAGCTACAACTATTAGCTACAGGTACTTGTCCTTGTGTCTTTCTTTTTTTGTTTTTGTTTTTTTTTTTAAGTTTATTTACTTTGAGATAGAGTGGGGAGAGGGGCAGAGAGATTGAGAGAGAGAGAGAGAGAGAGAGAGAGAGAGAGAGAATATCCCATAATGCAGGCTCTGTGCTGTCAGTGCAGAGCCTGACATGGGGCTTGATCTCACGAACTGTGAGATCATGACCTGATACAAAGTCAAGAGTCAGATGCTCAACTGACTGAGCCACCCAGGTGCCCCTAACCCTGAGTCTTTCTGAAAGAGTTTGTGTCACAGGCTAGAGCACTTTCCATCTGTGGTCCATCTGCTTGAATCTCAATTCTGGTCCTTATAACCACATCAGCAGCAGGGAAAACTAATGCTGCTGAACAGAGAGAGACACAAAACTTATTATGCACATCACACACCTTAGATTCAAGTAGTGTAGTCCTTCCATTCACTCTACCCTGAATTTGTTAATGTATTCCATATTTCTGCCCCATTTTTGCTGTGTGTTTTTATTTTATTTTGTTTTGTTTTGTTTTGCTGTGTGTTTTTAAATGATGTAATACTGTGTGACTCAAACATTTTAACTGGGTCCATGAGCCTTTCTGTCCTGCGCACTCTGGGCTAGTACTTTGAGGCTACGTTTGCAGAAAGTCAGTTTCCCTTCATGACACTCAGATTATGCATATCGAAGTACTGTTTGGAAGAAACCTCAGAGGATAAAGAATTTTTTATCAAGCATTGCACTTCAGTATATAGTGTAAATATCAAAAGTTAAAATTCCATACAATTTATCACATATACAAGGACTACTTGGAGTAAAAGAGGGTATTAAAAATAATTCGTTAAAATTAATCTCCCTCCGTGGTAAACCATAACAATCGAGGATGTAAGATCACTCTGAAGTTAAACTCTAGGCTAGGAGTCAGCCAACTTTTCTATAAAAGTTTATAAACAATAGGAAATATTCTAGGTTTTGTAGGACTTATGATCTCTGTCACAACTACTCAGCTCCACCTTTGTATGGTAAAAGCAGCCATAAATAATGCACAAACTAATGGGCTGGATGTGTTCCAATGAAATTGTTTACACAAACGGAAGCAGATTTGGCCCAAGGGTCAGAGTTTGCCAACCCGTAGTTTAGACAATTAAAGTAGAAACACTTCCCCAATAAAATGGTAAAATGGCAGAGTAAAAAGGTAGTGAGGGAGAGTTGGAATAGAGCATTAAAATATAACTTAATGTACGAATTAGGAGCTTAGAGTCACAGTAATTGTTCACTAACCTGTAACAGTGGCCACTGCATCCATCAATGTGCTGAGCTCAACCTTCCCATTAGCTACAAGGAAAGCCAAAATAAGGTAATAAGGCCAGAGAGCCATATATAAACAGACAAAAAATAGGGTAAATTGGGAAATAAGAGATCGAAGTTCATTAGCTCCACTGCTTTATCTGACTCAACTATAAGGATATAAACCCTGGATTTAAAGAATTAACTCCACATTAGTTGAGGGAGAGTCTTTATCTCTTGGACAAAATGGAGTCTTGAATGAACCTCTTGAATTTGAAGGCTGCTCTCCATCTTACTGGCAGGGTGAGAGGTCCCAGTGACTTATTTGGCTGTGTAGCAATTTATCAGCTTTGGTTCAGCCACATTTGTCAGAGGAGTCTTTGGGGACCACCTTTCTTGTCTTCTTACCTTTTCCCAATTTGTCTTTCTCTAGTTTCTTTGTCTATCACAACTGTCTTGGGATTTTTGATCACATAAATTGGTGACCTGTTTCTTCGATTAACACTATATACACTTGTGTGTAAAGATACGTATGTATTTCTCTTTAACCCTAAAAGATGGGTAGATATTTCAGAGAGTCTCCAAACTGAAAGGACTTGTGGTAACACAATAACTAGTTACAAAGGGGATTCAACAGTTCACTGAAAGCTAATGGGTTAATAAAAATTCTACGTGATGAGTCGAATGTGCAGACTTGCTCTCCTATGTCCTAAGGCTTCATGAAGTCCTTGTGTAACACTAGTAATTATTTTTTTTTTTAAAAAGGGTCATGAGTCATAAAAAAAGCAATAAACTTTAGAAGAATATTATGCCTTATTGGTAATAACTTGGAAGTAGGATGGTTCTGAGGGGGGGTTTCAAGAGAAGGCCAAGTTTGCACCCGTGTGCTAAGTATGAACAAGTATTCCCTTGTATACCAATGAAATTGGCCAGGATGTTGCTGGTTGTTTCAAAATGAGTATAATTTCTGCCAAACCTTCTTTGGAAAGCAGAAAACTGCATGACTGATGATTAGGCAATTGTCTTTTTGCTTTGATAACATTTATACCAATGATTTGGAGCCCTTTGGTTATGTACTGCTCAAATGAAGTGTTAGAAGGCCAGCCTATATTTGACGTTCCTCTTGAAGACTTTCTGTCACTTTGAATTATTTGTATTTTTCACTGTTTTTCATTTGTTTAGTCTAATTATTCCATCATTCCATTCATTCTTCAATATTTATTGCCTCTAAATATAAAATGATGTAGGTATGGTTTCTACTTACAAGAAAATCACAGTTCATAAACAAAGAAGAGTGACATAAAGACACTCACTTTTTATACAATATGCTGAGTATATAATAATATATGTGTGAATAGGATGAATTTTAAACTAAGAGGAAGAGTAAATAAAGTGAATTCCAGGGATCAGGGAGCTCTGGAAAAGGTAAACTTTGAGATTAATTTTATAGACAAGAATTGGCCTGGTGAAATATGCCTAAGTATTTTTGTTCTAGGAGTTGGAGAGTATGTGGAAAAGGACAATTGGATAATCAAATCAGATGCCATGGTACAAGCATTAAATAACAAAGAAGATCTGTATATTAACTGAAGAAAATTTCATGAATTATCTACTAAATTTCAGGCACCATATGAGGCACTAAAAATTAAAATATATTTAATAATAAATTTAATATAATTTCTGAACAAGTCAGTTTCTGGGGTGAGACGGACAAGTAAACATACTGTAATAGAGCAGTTGGGTTGACGTACAGCAAATGATAAAATCAGGAGATGCTCCCGCTAAAATTCATCCATTTATAGCTACTGCTTTGCAACAGGGTGGAGAGCCGACTATATAAGAATCTCGAACCCTGCCTATATCCAATACTATGGTTCAGACACTGAGGTGTTATAGGGCAATGTGGAAGCAGGAAATAATATAAGATAAAGCCAAAAGGAAAGCAAGGGTCAGATCACAGACGTATGAAATAGTCAGCACTCCTAATTGGTAGGACTTGGTATTCAATGAGATGTGGCACTAAGAAAAAGTTGCAGTGAAAAATACCAATTCGGGTTTTCTAAAAAATATTTATTTATTTTTTGAGAGAGAGAGAGAGAGAGAGAGAGAGAGAGAGAAAGAGAAAACGAACAATTGGGGGAGGGGCAGAGAGAGACACACACACAGAATCTGAAGCAGGCTGTAGGCTCTGAGCTGTCAGCACAGAGCCCAGCACGGGACTCGAACTCATGGACAGCGAGATCATGACCTAAACCAAAGTTGGAGGCTTAACCGACTGAGCCACCCAGGTGCCCTGAAAAATGTCAATTTTTAAATTTGTTTTACTGAGAACATGATGGTGCCACCAGCTGAGAAAGGGAATGTATAATTAGGAGATAGTTTTTGGTAGGTATTTTTAAATATAGTGAATTTAAGATCTGAGGCTTTGCTGAGCAAGAATGAATTTGGCAGATACAACCCAACAGGAATCTGGATGTGGTTTTACCCAACCCATATTTGGGGAGGAATTTGGGCTGCAGAAAAACATCTAGAAGTTTTCAGCATATAATGACAGTTGGAAATAGGAGTGTGGATAATACTGTCCACTGAAAATTGTAACACGGAATTGTAAAAGTTAGAGTGATTAATGGGGCTTAGGACACAACTATTTGAGGGATACTAATAATAGGGAAATTAGTCATATTTTTCTTCCTTCCTTTCTATTCTATAGCCTATGAGATTCATTTTGCTTCTTGTAAATTCATTACTGGGTCAGAAAGTAGTTATAATAGTTCTGTGTGTGATGCTTGGAATCCAAAAGAGAAGAGGTTAAAGATATGGGGCTTATAGAAATGAAGAGAAGGCTAGTTTCTTCTCTAAGCTTTGCAAAAATGTCATTTCGATACTAGGTAAAACTAATTATGGACACACTCATGTACAAGTGCAGAAAGTCTCCTGTAAGATACAGTAGTATGTGAAACACGCACCGGTAAGTGGTAGATTTTCTGTCACATCTTCGTGTTCCTTTTGTGTGAGCTTGATTCCCAAGTTTTCCAGGACAGTGTCCAGGTTATTCACCTTGACTTTGCCTCCTTAGGAAACATACAGGAATGAAACATGAAAAAAAATGAGTTTAAAATATTAGAAATATATTTTTGAATGTGAATTGTTATCTGAATATATAGACTTTGTCATTATTACAATAAAAAACAAAAGAGAAAATGTACTTATGTGATTATTACTTTTCTGTATGAACTCCCATTTAACATGTCTAAGAGCATTAAATAATCAACAGAAAAATCAGAATTAGTAATTCTTCCTTTAAACCTTGAATAGAAGCCTGTATTATAAACAGCTCATGAAGGGATAGGCTACATGATTTGATTATAACCAATATTAGAGAGAATAGGAATGAGCTTTGATGATAGGACCTCATTAATTTATTAACTAGCTAATATTAAAACAGAGTGAAGATCATAAGGTAACCTTAAAAACAAGCAGAATCTTAGCACTTTTTTAGATAAAATTAATCATTTTAAAGTGAACACTTTAGTGGAATTTGGTACATAGTCACAATGTTGTACAGATATCACTTCTAGTTCCAAAACATTTTCATCATCCCCAAAGGAGAGCCCATACATATTAAGTAGTCACTCCCTACTTCCCTCTCCACCCAGCCCCCCGCAACCCTAATCTACTTTTTGTTTCTATGGATTTGCCTTCGATCTTCCTTCATAACAAGTTTTCCTTACACAACTCCCTAAAAATTTGGTAATCCTTTTCTTCATAATTTGCTGTGTATGATTAGATTTTTTGGGTTGTGAGTATGGATTCCTAGAAAGATGTATTGAGACATTATAGCATAAAATATTATGATGATGAAAGTAACTAAGTAACTGGGGTGCCTAGGTGGCTCAGTCAGTTAAGCATCTGACTCTTGATTTCAGCTCAGGTCATGATCTCAGGGATGGTGAGTTCAAGCCCTGCGTCTGGCTCTGCACTGTCAGTGCAGGGCCTGCTTGGGATTCCCCTTCTCTCTCTTTCTCTCTGCACTCCCCCACTTACTATCTTTCTCTCTCAAAGTAAATAAATAAACTTAAAATAAAAGAAAGTAACTAAGTAATCTATACATAGGAAGCTAGACGGGACTCGCATCTAAATGATAAATGTGAACCTTGAAGATTTCAGATGTCTCTGCCTTTCTTATCAGGCTTTTAACCTACCCTTAGTGGATTTCACCCCATCCAACATTGCATTCTGAAATACGTTTCCAGCAGCTAGAGGAAAAGGAACAATTCATGTCAGAAGGGAAATGGTATGAACATTCACTTACTTACAACTTCAGTAAAACAACTGTAATTGAGTGGGAAATGTGTTCTGTCTCGGTATTAAATTTAAAAAGAAGTTATGGAAAAGAAAACTGTCTCAGTGTGACAAATATATGTATTTTCTGGCAAGTAGGCGACTGACAGCTGAGGGAAACACTATTATGTTGGAACAATCACACATCTTTCCTTTTTCGGTTGACTTCCCCTTTTATTTCTTTTCCTAGTCCCCTCCAGTTTCCTTCCTTTTCTTCCTTAGGATATAGGCTGATCAACTACCTGACACTCAGATGGCAAAGCTATGGCTGAAGGGTTTGGTAAACTGCAGACTAAATCCAAATGACAATGCCTTTTCCTAATCAATTTCAGGATTTTTCAGAAAGCCCTCGACAGGTAAAAATTTTAAATTGTTCACACGGGCCACAAAACCAAGTTCCCTGGAAAGTCTTTGTGGCTTCTGTATAGCTCACCATCCACTGGCAGAGTTTCCTGCAGCTTTTTAAGCTCCTCAGCTGTGAGCTCGATCCCCATGCTTCCCAGAACTTTCTCCAGATCACTGACATGAACTGACATTTTTCCTTTGAAAATACAAGAACATTAATGTCTGAGAATAATCATTCCATGAAATGGTGAAAAATTCATTCTCATTATAATGCATCCCCCCCATCTGAGGAAATGGAAGGGGAAAAGGAAACACGTTTACACAGAATTATGGGGAAGTCACATAATAGAACATAACCCCTTAGTGTTTACAAAAGGAAGGTCTTTTATTTCTGGGAACAAGTCTGCCCTGCTGAGAACAAATTTGTTTTACAATTGGCCAGCAAATTAAGATACTAGATGGAAAACATATAAATTCAGCTATCATTTATTGTATTTATTCTTGTCTCTGAATAATGTGGCTTTTTTCTACATAATGACAATAATTTGATCCTGTCAAAGCTTTACAGTGTAACTGGAATAAGTGTGCAATGCACAATATAATGATTCCACAACTCTAGACATTAATCGGTGCTCATGATAACAAATGAACTCTTAATCCCATCAACTTATTTCACTCATCCCCTCACCGCCTCCCTTCTGGCAACAATGTGGTCTCTATAGTTAAGAGTCTAGTTTTTTTTTTGGCTTGTGTTTCTGTTTTGTTTTGTTTTGTTTTTTTAAATTTTTTTTTAATGTTTATTCATTTGTGTAGAAAGAGAGAAATACAAAGCGTGAGTGGGGGAGGGGCAGAGAAAGAGAGGGAGACACAGAAGCTGAAGCAGCTCCAGGCTCAGAGCTGTCAGCACAGAGCCCAATGAGGGGCTCAAACTCATGAACCATGAGATCATGACCTGAGTCGAAGTCGGATGCTTAATTGACTGAGCCACCCAGGCGCCCCATTCGTTTGTTTCTTAAATTCCACATGAGTGAAATCAAACGGCATTTGTCTTTTTCTGACTGATTTATTTCACTTAGCATTGTACCCTCTAGATCTACTTAAAAGTAATTTCTTATTGAAAGATTGAGCGACATTGGCAAAAACAGCTGAGCAGTGAGTGGGTTGCTTCATGAAACTATCCTTCCACCGAAACACTAAATGAGTGAGAAAGAACTACCAGAATCAGTTGATTCTGGAACTGATTAGAACTGATTAGAACTCTGGAAAAGAGTCCAAGTTTGGTACATCAACCAAGTGAAAGCAGAATTGAGAAAAAGGTGACTTATAGTAAGAGAGCTTTGTGGCATTTTGACCCCCTTCCCCAAACTGTTTTTGATCATCCATCCCTGTGAGCAAAATATTTTCCAGGACAAAAGTGACAGTCTCTTATTTACCTGTAAAAGGTTTCATTCCATCCATATGCGTTCTCATTTCAACCTTCCCATGAACTGTAAGAAAATGGAAATCAAATACACAGTGGTATTCACGGAGAAATGCAAAACAGGAAGCACAATGGCATTCATTGGCTACTGAATTTTATCCCCCACCTATCCCAAGGAGCACAAAAGGACATGGAAAATAATCATTCTACTTGTTACAAAGGTGCCTGTTTTAACAACTGCTTTCATCCATTGTCATATGGCAAAACTCTAAAGGTGTGAGATTCAAAAGTCACCTTTTCTCATCAGACTTTATTTTTAGCTTTAGACTTTGGAAAACCAAAGATGATTTGGGCCACACCAGGGAAAACAAAATTTAAAACTGGGATCTTATTCACCAC
This sequence comes from Panthera onca, assembly GCF_046562875.1. Taxonomy (NCBI): domain Eukaryota; kingdom Metazoa; phylum Chordata; class Mammalia; order Carnivora; family Felidae; genus Panthera; species Panthera onca. Next base: position 22,517 of record NW_027675814.1, on the reverse strand, counting down.
TGTTTCAACTGGACTTTTGAAATTATCTCTTTCTTTACTGAGATTCTAATTACTATTTCCTTTCATGTTCACTGACCCAGGCAGACCAGTTTACTCTTGATTTGCATGACGTATGATTTGCTTGAGGGCAATATTCATTTTGAGCTTAACTTCCCAACTCTAATGATGTGCATAGTTTTCATAGTAGACACCCAATTGAATTTCATACAAATTAATATTTAAAAAGACATTAATATGTTAAAGAACAGAAATATCTCACAAATAGATGATTTTTGAGATCTATATTTTGCCAAGAAAGAAAAACGACCTAAAAAACTGTCACTGTTGGTAAGTTACTTGAAAAATTCCTGATTTTAGATTGTAAGTAATAAATTATAGTATACAATATCTAAAAACCCCTATACGGTGGAAAATTTACAAATGAAGGTCCTGGATAACTCAAAAATATTTACTGAAGTATTAGAAGTACGCAGTGACTCTTAGCAGAAGCTGTGTGACACTTACATGTACACAATAACAAGTATTAGAACAGGGAGCAGGATAAATATACATGTATTCATTGGTTGCTAAATCTAGGCTAACGAGAATCTTCCTTGTTTTTCTTCTGGATCTTTTGAGGCAGAATACTCCAAAAGTTATTTCTGTAGTAAAACCATTTAGTGAGGTCAGGAAAGCATGAAGATACATGTCAGTTTTATGGGGCCACTGGAAATTCTCAGAAACAAAGATGATAACACCTATTGGGTGTAAAACTTGCTATTTAACTTGGGTCCTACTTCAACTGAATCTTGCCCTCTCCAGTAAATTCATATCTCCGTCCTGACAGACACAGTATGAGAAAAGCTTTGCCCTAAATGGGGTCTTTCTGTCCCAAATGATATAATTGGGGCTCTATGCTTGAGCCTTAATCTTTCACAAAACTTCTTTTTAAGCTCAATACTGATGGTAACTCTTCAGATGAGCAGATCACCAATAAGCAATAACTTAAAAATTTTAACTCTGGGGGTGCCTGGGTGGCTCGGTCGGTTACGCATCTGACTTCAGTTCAGGTCATAATCTCACGGTTCATGAGTTCAAGCCTGCATCAGGCTTGCTGCTGTCAGCACAGAGCCCACTTTGGATCCTCTGTCCACCCCCCTCTTTGTCCCAGCCCCCGCTTACGCTCTCTTCGTGTCTTTCAAAATAAATAAATTAACTTTAAAAAAATTCTAACTCTGACTTAAAGAAAAAAGGATTAATCATTCCACATGTCCATTTTATTTCATGTGTACTTTTTAATCTCACAATGATTTTCATTATGTTGGTTGATCTGAAATTATTATTTTAAAATAAGGAACAGAAATCAATGGCAATACCAGAGGATAGTTTCAAATAATAGCTATATTTCCACCCATAATTCTGCTTTTTTTAGCAATATTAAAAAAAATTCCACCATAATCTCAAATAGACAAAAAATAGTTTTCTATTATGAAAGCTGATTGTTCCATATCTAGTCTCATTCATGGATACACCATTGCAAGCAAAGAAAACAAGACAATGAAGACCACTTGCATGGTCCTTCTTGTATACTACTAGTGGTAAAAATTAGAGAATAAATTAAATGAATTAACAAAAATATTTTTAAGGGTACAGTGCTTATCTTACACAATGATGTGAATAAATGCGCCTTAATAAGATGAGCAAGTATTGATTCATCTAAGGTTATATGATAGTTAAGGAATGTTCCAGACAGATACTTCTTAGCCCTACTATAACGTTCTCAGGCTGATATTTAACATTTGCTTATTTAGCTTGAGAATTCTTTTAGCCCCAATTCAGAATGTACTAAACTTTAGACTTTGTCTCTAGCCCATCAAGGGAGATTAGAGCTTTGGGAACAGTCAGTCCTTGAACCATGGAATCCAGCTCAGAATGAGGGGATGTAAGCAGAGGCATAGGTGGGGGCCACTGAGCATTCAGGCATTCCACACATTCAGGCCTGAGTGGTTACTGTTCCTTTTCCCCTCAAGGGTATCTGGAAAACTTGGTCCTATTCCTTTGGTGCAGGAAATAGGTCCTACACTTCATATTCCTCCTTTATCACGCTTTTTTTTTTCTTTTAAGAGAGAGAGAGTGAGCGCGCGTGTGCACGAGAGAGACAGAGAGAGAGAGAGAGAGAGAGAGAGAGAGAGAGACAGTCCAAAGCAGGCCACACTCTGCACAGAGTTGGATGCAGGGCTCGATCCCACATCCCTGGGACCATGACATGGGCCGAAATCAAGAGTTGGATGCTCAACAGACTGAACCGCCCAAACGCCCTTATTCTGGCTTTCTACATGTCCTTGAAAATGGTGAGGCGAAGACAGAAATGCTATTTTAATAACCTCCCACTTAGGGGTACCTGGCTGGCTCAGGTGGTAAAGCATGCAACTCTTGATCTCAGGTTGTGAACTGAGCTCCACCCTGGGCCTAGAGCTTACTTAAAAGAAATTAAAAATAATTTCCCACTTTGGGCTCTGCTCTCTTTTCTCTATAATTTTTAAAAATTTTTTCTGTGTTAAAGCTTCTTCTATTTAATGCACCCCACTCCCTTCCCTCCACAGCAGGGTCTCTCTCTAATTTTGTTCAGTTCTAATAGTGGCCTTGGCCTTGGCCATACTCCAAGTGGAAATGAAGTTATTGAAAATGTCAAGGGGCAAAACATGTTTACTTTCAGTCTGAGTCATCTTTCATGTTTTCCGTCTTCTTAATGCCAAAGTAGAGTTTTCAGAGATTCTTTTATAGAAGCTCAGATTAACCAATTCTAACCAATTCAAACATATCTTAAATACTCACCGTCAGCTGGTAGATCACGTGTCAGATCATTAATTTCCTCTTCTGAAAGGTTCATCCCCATAGTTTGCAAAGGAGAATCCATTTTATCGACATCAATAATCTCTCCTTGTGAAAAAGTAAAGAATATGGGGAAAACTCACTGATTCCAAAATGTGACCACTCGCATTACTCACAGTGCATTAATGATTATCAGTCTCATGAGGAAAACAAGATGTAATATAGTCTATTCACATATATCAAGGGGGTCAATAAGGATGTTAGACTTCGAATAGAAATCTTCCAGGTGAATGAGCAATTTTCAAATCTTTCACAGCAAATGGTAAAATCAAACTGTGGCTGACAATGAGGGTTTTTTTTTTTTTTTTTCCTGAACTCCCAGATTAGATGCCTCAACTCCCGACAAAAATCTATAATCAAGTTCTGTTTCCATTTATGTGGAGGACGATGTTATTCAGACCAACCTTCCTCTGGAAACTGAAATCTTGGATAAAATGTAAAAAGCATCTCCTCAAAAGTACTAAAGAGCTGATAAGAGAGTAAGTTACTAGTGCAAAGTCTCATCAAAAGTAGGAACCTAGGGAGGTAAGCAGAGCCCTGTTACTGTTTCTGTTCTAATGATACTTGCTCCATCTGGCTTTGAACTGTCATGTTGATGACCTCATGGAGTGTGGGTGATTCTGTCCAAGTGCCCAGCAGCAGCAAAGGCAAGTATTCCTTAGGAACATGCTTCCATCCTTAGCCTCAAAGGTTTCTTTCTATAATTTTCCAAGGAAAATAGCTCACGCTCAAAAGAACCAAACACAGAACGAAACAAGTTACCTGAGAGACAATAAGCAGAAATAACGGGCAGCAGCAACATGCTCATAAAAACTTTAGATTTAGAAGTTATCAGGCACAAATTACAAAACTATTGTGCTTCCTATGTGTAAAGCAATGGAAAACAAGCTAAAAGTATCTGCATCTGCAGGAGATAGGAAACAATACAAAATGACCCAGGATAGCCGAAAAAGAGAAAAAAAAATGTTTAGAAATGAAAAGAAGGGGGAAAGAGGAGGAAGGAGGGAGGAAGGAAACAAGACAGCTGTATGGGAACATGAAGGGGACCTTGAACCACGTGGAACTCATCCTCTACCCACTAGTGAATCTAGGGCTGTGGGAAAGTCCTTTGGGACAATCCTCGGTTTAGTGCCAAGTAGAGGTGGTGTGTCTTTCCCGAGCTTCCTAGTGGGCAGCTCACGGTGTCTACGGGGCACTCTTACTGGTGCACACCGTGCATATGGCATTGTCTGCACCCATGGAGGCCGGAGCTACAGCCAAGTGGGTACATCACCACGTGGTTAAATCTTGACTCACAATAACGCGGATCTGTATTGAATGTGGAAGATTTCGATGTTAAAGTTGAAAGGCTAGTCAGTATTTCTATACCACAGAAAACAAGAAATAAGGGTGCATGATATGCTTTCATATTTCTTCATTATGTTGGGTTTTATTTTTTTATTTTTTTTAATTTTTTTTTTTTAACGTTTATTTATTTTTGAGACAGAGAGAGACAGAGCATGAATGGGGGAGGGTCAGAGAGAGGGAGACACAGAATTGAAACAGGCTCCGGGCTCTGAGCTGTCAGCACAGGGGCCCGATGCGGGGCTCGAACTCACGGACCGCGAGATCGTGACCTGAGCCGAAGTCGGCGCTCAACCGACTGAGCCACCCAGGCGCCCCTATGTTGGGATTTAAACTTGGCACAACAGTAAACACGTACATGTGATAAGTCCTCTCATAATATAAGTGGTTTTCAAACCCTAAGAAATCAATCTTCTCACCAGGAAATATGTCACACAGCAAGTGGAAAATGAAAGAAAAAAAACCAAGACAAATACACTCCTACTAAAAGTCACACAAAAAAGATGTTTCTATAAAGAACAGCCAGAACTGGGCGGGGTGGACAAGGGAGCGTGTGTGTGTGCGTGTGTGTGTGTGCGTACAAGGGCTGAGGAGTGAGGGGTTAGATCTACTCATAGCAAAAGATTATAAAGCTGTTATACTCAACACAATTTAGAGCATGAATAAGCAGACCAATAGAACAGAATGGAAATTCTCAAAATAGACAAGTGCACGTGGAAATCAAGTATATAGTTAGGATGGCATCTCAAATTCAAGGATGTGGTGACAGACTTTTAAATAAATGATTTGGGACAACTGTAGAGCCGTTTTCAAAAAGATAAACTAGATCTGTATTTCCCGATGGAATGCAATGTGAAATAAACGGTATTACTTATGAAGTATTCTTGTGAAAAAATGTTGAAGATGAAAATAACTAAGCCATCAGAGCTGACTCCTGGTTTATGAGGAATACGGACAACAGAGAAACAAGAGAGATGAGAAAACAGACAAAAACGGGTAAATTTAGTATATGGGAAATTTTTCTTTTTTTAGTATATAGAAATGCTACAAGACAATTGGCAACCCAGTTTCTTAAAAAAAAATCAGTGCCTAAAAAGAAAAGACGAAGAAGGTAGAGGAATAGCTGTAGAGTACATGAGATTTAAGTGTCATAATAGATGCAGTGTGTAAAGCTTGTTTGGTTCTTTATTTGAATAAGCTCACTGTAAAAAATATTTTAAAGAAGGGAAATTTAAAAATTAGCTGTATAATGGTATTGCAGTCATGTAAAAAAATCCATACTTTTAAGAAGATGTATACTGAAGTATATAAGGACTAAATGAAAATTTGCTTTGAAATATTTCAGTCAGAAATATAAAAAATAAATCAGAGGGGAGCCTGGGTGGCTCAGTCAGTTGAGCATTGGACTTCGGCTCAGGTCAGGATCTCGCGGTTTGTGAATTCAAGCCCCACGTCAGGCTCTGTGCTGACAGCTCAGAGCCTGAAGCCTGCTTTGGATTCTGTGTCTGCTTCTCTCTGCCCCTTCCCCGCTCATGCTCTGTCTCTGTCTGTCTCTCAAAAATGAATAAACGTTAAAATTTAAAAAATAAATAAATAAATAAGAAGCAAGTGAGATGAATCTTCATAACTGTTGAATCTAGGTTCATTCTATTATTCTTTATTCTTTATCATTCATTATATTATTCTTCCTACTTTGTATACATTTGGAAATGCTCATTATAGCCAAAAGGCAGAAAGAACCCAGATGCCCATCAAAGGATGAGTGAATAAACAAAACATATACACATACAACAGAATGTGTTATTAGGCAACAAAAAGGAATGAAATTGTATACCCATGTTCACAGAACATATTCACAATCACTAAAATGTGGAACCAACTCAAGTATCCACTGATGGATGAATGAACATATATACATATAGTAGAATATTATTCAGTCTTAAGAAGGAAGGAAATTTTGACATATGTTACAACCTGGATGAAACATGAGGACATTAGGGTAAGTAAAATAAACTAGTCACGAAAATAGACACTGCATGATTCCACTTATATAAAGTATTTAGATTAGTCAAAACCATACAGACAGAAAGTAGAATGGTGGTTGTCAGGGGCTCGTGGTAGGGGAGAATGGGAAGTGTTTGTTTAATGGATATAGAGGTTTTTTTTTTTTAATTTTTTTTAACGTTTATTGATTTTTGAGACAGAGAGAGACAAAGCATGAACAGGGGAGGGGCAGAGAGAGAGGGAGACACAGAATCTGAAACAGGCTCCAGGCTCTGAGCTGTCAGCACAAAGCCCGACGCGGGGCTCGAACTCACGGACCGTGAGATCATGACCTGAGCCGAAGTCGGACGCCTAACTGACCAAGCCACCCAGGCATCCCTAATGGATACAGAGTTTTAATTTTACAAAATGAAAAGAATTCTGGAGACGGATGGTGGTAGTCATTGCACAAAAAATGTGAAGGTGCTTAATAACACTGAACTGGACACTTAAAAATGGTTAAGGTAATAAACTTTATGTTATGTGCCTTTTACCACCATAAATAAATTGGAAAAAAGGAAGAATCGAATATTGATACATGCTACAATATAGATGAACCTGAAACCATCATACTAAGTGAAAGAAGCTAATCATAAAGACTACATACTATCCCACTTATATGAAATGTCCAGAATAGGTAAATCTATAGGGACAGAAAATAGATTAGTAAGTTGCCTAGGGCTTGTAGGGTGGTGGGGAGAGAATAAAAGGGTGATAGCTAAAGGATATAGGGTTTCCTTTTGGGGTGTTCTGGGTATTCACAAAGTCCTTTGATAAAGCTACTAACTATAATGAAATTGTAATTAGTCCCAATAAAGTAAATGATAACCCAAAAAGGGACATTCAGTGACTCAGACTAGAAGGACATGGGGTAGAATGGGGAGATGACAAAGAAGAAATTGGAAGAAAATAAGAAGAGAAGTTTCGGTCTCTATCTCTGTATTGTCTATGAAACCACCTTTTTACCATGTCATTGAGAATTGAAGAGACTGCAATAGGTTACAAGGTTCCTTGAGCGGAGCACGTGGGTAGCTCAGTCACTTAAGCATCTGACTCGATTTTGGCTCAGGTCATGATCTCAGGGTTGTGGGATCGAGCTCCACGTTAGGCTGTGGGCTGACAGTGTGGAACCTGCTTGGGGTTCTCTCCCTCCCTCTTTCTCTGCCCCTCCCCTGCATGCTCGGTCTCTCTCTATCCAAATAAATAAATACAAAATAAATAAACAAGCTTCCCTCAGAATACAAGTTCCCAAATACAAACAAAATAGCAGTACTTCTTATAATGTCAGAAGACAATTGATTCTGTGTGGGATAACCAGGAGAGCGTCTCGGTACCAAAGAACAGTTGGTATAAGATTACTACAAAGGGTTTATTCAAGTACAAAAGTCAGCAAATATTTGAGGCATCTGTTAATATTGTACTATCACTCGCTAGGATTGCCATTCTTTTTATTTGTTGCTCTCATTTGGGGAAGAAACTCCTTTCATTTATTCTATTCATTAATCAAATATTTATTACATAGCGAATATGTAAAAGATACTTTGCTGGGTCGGGGGAGAAAGATTTACAATGAAGGATCAGGCAGGGTCTCTGACAAAAGAAGCTCACGTTTTATAAAAGGCAAGAGTGGTACTCATTTGTAATACAACTAGTTAAGTGAGAGTGAGGTGAGGAAAGGTCTCTCGGTGTTTTAGCTTATATTACTAGGGTAATAACGATAGTACCACAATTGTAAAAGAGTATAAAAACAGAGTTTTCTCAGCTACTGGAAGAGCCACTGGCATCTTCCTGAGGAATAATTCTTCATTGTGTTGAAAAGCCCGATGAATTGCACAGCACTGAGTATCCTTGACGCTCAGGGAATATGATGCTAAGAGCATCCACTTTTACAATCACTTGGTGACAACAGTTTGTAACAACCAGATATTCCCCCAACATATTTCTAAAAGCCCCATGTAGCTGCTTTGGTCAAATACCACAATGAAAACTATGAATTCAGTTTCTGACAAAATCTATGATGTCTGAAGGACAGTCATAGAAATGTCCTACGCAGCACCTGGGTGGCTCGGTTGGTTAAGTGTCTGACTCTTGATCTCAGCTCAGGTCATGATCTCATGGTTCGTGGAATTCAGTCCTGCGTTGGGCTCTGTGCTGACAGTGCAGAGCCTGCTTGGGATTCTCTCTCTCTCCTCGCTCTCTGACCCTCCCCCACTCTCTCTGTCTCTGTCTCTCAAAATAAACTTTAAAAAGAAAGAAGTGTCCTATAAAACTTATAACACACAATATTTGAGTGAGAAAATTGATCTGAAGATATAAATCTAAATATTTTGAGGATATAGGGATGATGGGAGAAAGGAAGTTTTTTCAGAGAGTGTTAAATGAAACAATGAACTACAAACAGAACTTCATTCTGCTCCCTGGAGTTTATAAAAATGAAGAAATAGGACTTTTACATTAGGAATTAATCCCTCCTTAAGATCTGCAAATATCTTCTGAGTGCTTTAGAAATTCTGGTATGCATGTTCACAAGCGCTAACTCCCTTCAAAGACACAGTTATTTCTAAAATCCTCACCATTAAGTAGCAGGTTTTCTGTCAGTTTTTTCTGTTCCTTTCCTGGGGGCTTAATCCTCATTTCCCCCAGAATGCTGTCCAAGTTACTCACATTAACCTTCCCACCTTAGGAAAGCAATAGGGATGGGAAATAAGAAAAATGGAATGTTTCCACAATATTAAAAATGCATTCGTTTCTGTGTATTATTAACTTAATCAGCCCGTGCTAATGATATGAAAAAAGAGAGAAAGTGTAATTTATGTCTTCATATTATCATTTAACATTTTAAATAGTAGTACCAAGACTCATTTGACTTTTCTAATTATCTGGAAAAATTTAATAGGATGGGTAAAACCAGAACCTGTCTCCTTTCACCTTATCTTGGGACAACTTGAGACAGCAAAAGGTGCTAAGGTATATTTTAGCACCTTAGGGCTATTAGACCACAGATCTCATTGCTGCAGACAAGAACAGGAGCCATTCTCATTTTCCTGAACTCCCAGGTCACTTCCACTGAACAATTGCCAGTCCTTCACTTCAGTGTCTGCGGTATAGACCTAGATTTGATTTTCCAATTTAAGATTTTTTTTCATCTTATTTCCATGCTCCCTGTCCCCCTGACTCTTCTCTGGCCTTTTGTGGCCTGTGGAAACCTCAGCATTACTTATGATTCACAGTGAAAGAAGTTGTTGATATAATAAACTTAATATAAGTTTTTAGGATAGCATTCATTTCTATTTAGAGATGTGTTCTGTGAGTTTTTAAAATGTCTTCTTAGTGCCAAATTAGTGGCTTTCGAGAGTCTTTCCATCACTTCATACGCCCAAGACTTCCCAAGTGGTTCAATGCTATATTAAATGCTCAGCATTAATTTGTAGATTCTGTCTCATATTTTTAGGTTCCTTTTCTGTAAGATTCAACCTCATGTTTTCCAGAACAGTGATTGTTGTTATATCAACATGATTGTTGATATCAATCATCCTCACCCCTAGGAAACTGAAAGAAATAACACCAAAATGTAGTCACTCTTAAATGTGACCAAAACTATTAATTCGTGTATAATATACAGTTACAAGTTCTAGCACAAAAAACATAGCTAAATACATTGTTCAAATATTTAAAATATGTTCAATAATAGAGTTAGAGTAAAATATCTTCCTTTGGTCAGTCCATAGAGCAGAAAGCTTTAAAGGTAATCGGTGAGCTTCTCAGTGAAATACACTAGTGGGGATAACAAATTTCATCCTTCCATCCAATAAGCATGATTTTTTTGTTGATGATACCCAGAGAAAAATTTATTTTTCTGAGTAAATTTCCTTAACCATTACTAATTTTTTTGTTTATTAATCACTTTTCAGACTAGACTTATGTTCTTCTTTGCCACAAATTGTAAACTTTTCAATAAATTATGGAACTCTATCCCCCAGGATAGAACATACATTGTCTGCAAAAGCATGGGCGGATTAAAAGAAGCATAAATATCTTATCAAAATATCTGAAAAGTGGCAAGTATCAAAATTTAACATCTTATGTATATTTTCATCTTTAAAGGCCTTCATTGCACAGCAAAGGAAACCATCAACAAAACAAAAAGGCAACTACTGAATGGGAGAAGATATTTGCAAATGATATATCCAGTAAGGGGTTAAAATCCAAAATATGCAAAGAACTCATACGACTGAACACCGAAAAATGACAAATAATCCAATTTAAAAATGGGCAGAGCACATGAATAGACTTTTCCAAAGAAGACATGTAGATGGCCCACAGACACATGAAAAGATGCTCAGTATCACTAATCATCAGGAAAATGCAAATCAAAACCCAATGAGATATCACTTCACACCAATCAGAATGGGTAGTATCAAAAAGATAAATAATAAGTCTTGGTGAAGGTGAGGAGAAAAGGGAGCCCTTGTGCACTATTGGTGGGAATGTAAATTGGTGCAGCCACTCTGGAAAATAGTAGGGAGGTTCCTCCAAAAACTAAAAATAGAAGTACCATGTGGTCTAGTAATTCCACTTCTGGGTATTTACAAGAAACAAATGGAAACGCTAATTTGGCAAGATACTATGCCATTTTGTTTGCTGCAGCATTACTTACAATAGCCAAGATGGGGAAGCAACCTAGGTGTCCATTAACAGATGAATGGATATAAAGAAGATGTGGTGCACATACACATAATGGAATACTACTCGGCCGTAAAAAAGAATGAAATCTTGCCATTAATGACAACATGGATGGACCTGGAGGCTATTATGATAAATGAAGTAAGTGAGACAGAGAAATACAAATATCGTATGATTTTGCTTACTTGTGGAATCTAAAAAGTAAAACAAACAAACAACAGACTCATAAATAGAGAGAACAGGTGGTTGCCAAAGTAGAGGTGGGTGGGGGATTAGGTGAAATAGAAGATTAAGAGGTGCAAACTTCTAGTTATAAAGAAAATAAGTCAGAGGGATGAAAAGTATAGCATAGGGAACAGAGTCAATAATGTAATAACTATGACCACAGAAGGCAACTACACTTCCCATGGTGTTTCATAATGTGTGTAATTGTTGAATCACTATGTTGTACACACGAAACTAATGTTATATGTCAGTTATCCTTTGGTTTAGAATAAATTAATGAAAAAGGCCTCCGTGCCAACCATCAGCCTATCCTGACAGATGTATCAGCTTTAAGAAGCATACAAATCAAAATCTCACCAAAATTCGTTATTAAGCAACAGAGAAGCCATCATTTCACAAAGTCAGATTTTACATTTCCATACAGTACAAATATACTCTCAATAATTTTTAAAAATATATGAAATGGAGAAAATAAGGCCACTCTTCATTCATTGGCACCTAAGGCAGTTATTGCTGGCCCTCTAACAGGCAGAACCCCTCCCATCCATTTATTCTTTGTAATTTCTCATTTATTTCCATTTCATACTTTTCAATGCCTTCCTTTTCCTCTTCTCATTTTAAAATTTCAGAATCACAGTGTATTCAAGAATAATAGCCAGGATTTCTCAACCATGGTCGCAGGATTTCTGACTAAAGCCACCTCATTCCCAACTAAGAATGAGATGACACCGTTGGTATTTCTTCGTAAGAGAAAACAGTCATTACCTTGTAAAAGATTTTTTTGGACAATCTTTTTCACTTAGATATGAAATAGAATTATTAGAGAAATTCTCACCATCGACTGGCAGATTGTTCACCAACTCTCCCTGTTTCTTATCTTTGAGTTCTATCCCCATGTTTCCTGGAACTTTTTTCATGTCATTGACCTCAACCTCTCCTTCAAAGCAAAAGAAGGGAGACTTCTGGTATTATTGTGAATGATGTCGTGATTCCACACAATTAAAAAAAAAAAAATTGCCTTTGTAGCATTACAGCTAACTGCTGAATGAAAAGAGACCCAGCCTAAAAAAATAGGCCTTTGGGCCTACAGAGAAGGTTTCTCGTTATTTCTAGCATAATCTCTGAATGATAGGCAGGGCAACAGGGCATGCGATTTGAGTATAAACTTTGCAGTACATTAGAATGATACAGATTGCTGATCTAAATAGTTTTATCAGCACCTTTATTGCTTTGAGATCGCCTCTAACTTTACCAAAACTTTCCTTCACTTTTTACTGTGTTAAACTGGAATTTAGCTTTCCGCCATAAAAGAAGGTATGCTAATTATTGGCAGAGATTTCAGATAATGACTTGGGAAACAACAAAGAGCACTGAAGTTTTATTGCTAAAAGTTCTGATAATCTATTATCTAACTGTAGGCATTTATACATAAACATTTTTATAAGATGTGTAAGACAGATTTTAAAAGTCCATGCAATCATGATGTGGAAAGAGCATTATATTGTAATTTAGTGGAAATAATTTGGTTCTTAGATTTCTAGTAGCATCTTACTCTTAGTTGTTATTCTATGACCTGTTTTGGCTTTTATTCCACCCATTCCATCCATTAAGATACCAACATCAAAGTTCCCATTAGTTGTTAAAAAAAAAAAAAAAAAAAAAAGACTTAGTTGGGATCCAGAAAATGATAGAGCTTTAGAATGAAAACATAAAGTACCCATACTGTAAAAAAACTTAAGGCAGAGTCCAGTATTTCCACTATTTTATTTGAGTCCATTTTTAATTTTTAATTTCAGGCTTTCTGGGGTTCAATTTGTATTTGCAAAATGGACTCGGAGTCTAGGAAAAACATTTTATGATGCCACACTAGTTCATAAACTCTACAGGACAGTTCATGCTCTCTGTGTTCATCTTTGTTCTGGCAGGGACAAGACTCATGCAGGTACCAAGAGTAAAAGAAGTAAAGGCCATAATTCTCATCTCATGTCTTTTACTAACATACTTTCTCCTCTTCTTTCTAATCACTGCGTCCATTTCAGTATGGCTGCTGACTAATTATTACTCTACCACTGCAGTAATTGCTATTAGTTCTTTATGACTCCAAACAATTATTATTTTTTCTTATTCTTTTCTGCTCTTTTCAGTTGATTCATCTTTCCATACTCATGGATTATTCATTTATCAATTCATACATAAAGGGAGACAGATATAAAGCCTCACTCCAAGGAACCACCAAACAGACCAAATAATGACAGTTCTTTGGCAATAAGGCTTTGAAAGAGCTCCAGTTCCCCTCTGCTCCCTCCAGTGGTTTCCAGGCTACTAGTTTTCACTGCAAATAGAAAATGTTATTTTTCAAGGCTATTATGGAGCTGTGAGACAGAGGATGGGAATAGGGCAAATTAAAATATCACAAAGCTCACTATTCTTACTGAGATTCAGTCTTTTTTCTCTTAAATCCTCCCCAGATTGCAGCAAACCTTTGGTTAATTTCCAGTTCTGAAAATGTTAATTTTGACAATTTTTGCCAGTTTGCTCATTGCTCTTATGGAGGAGAGAGTTTTTCGGTGGCTCCTATTCTGCCTTTTATCTGACATCGACAAGTGAGTTTCTGAAGCTAAAAATAACCTCTGGCAATTGTTGATAGTCCCACTTCATTATTTTTTCCAGATGTCCCAGGGAAACTTAAAAGCATAAAGAAAATAAGCAAATAAAAAACTAACTACATGTTTTTCATTGGTACACAGTAGTACTTGAAAATTAAGGAATGATTTAATAAAAATATCTTTTGGGGAAAAAAAAACTCACCCTATCAGAAGGGTATAAAACCCATGGCAAAGACATAACTAAATAGTATATGAATCAAGTGAAAAAAAATATTTTTCCAGGTAAGAGGCAGTATTCAGTAAAATGTTTCTAGGTGATATTGCTTGACCTCAGTGGATTGTGCTCAGCTAAATATATTCTTTTTTGGTTTATTTAAAGTGGGGATTACTTTGTGATACATCACACTTCAATCCTTATATTTTATTTAATACATACAATACTGACCTTGAATCGTGAAGTCTGGTCCAAGGATATGATGATCCATACCTACATAGAAGTAGCAAAAATGTCATTCATATTGGCTGAAACCAAAGCCCTTGTTCCTGTGAAAACTACTAACCTGACTGAGGCCCCAGCAACATTCTCAGCCTCTACTAGAATACTAAGAAATGTGATACACTAGACATTACGTTCCTTGGGTCAAGGACTATGTCTGTATTTCGTGGTCACTGTATTTCTGGCACTGAGCAGAATACATGATATATAGTGCTCAGTAAATGTTTGTTAAATAAACGAATAAGTATCAACTTTAGATTAATATATTGAGAGAAAAAATAATTCTTATTTCAGCTACATAAGTCCTATAAAAAATGTCAGCTGCAAAACCCAAATTTTCATGAAGGCATAATGATATCTAAATCATTCACCATCAACTGGTACATCTGAAGCATCTGAAGCAACTGGTACATCATTAAGTTCCTCAGCTGTAAGTCTGATTGCCATGTTTTCAAGAATAGAGTCAAGGTCATGGTCATCATCTTGCAACCCAACAAAAGAGAAAGATATGAGGACATTAAAATAAAAATCAAAATATAATATAAATTCCTAATGTATGGTGGTATCAATTTCATCATAAAAAAAGAGGCTAAGGACATTTAAATTTTTAAAGAGAAATACTAATGGACTAAAATTATCTATTCATTTATACCCAAAATATCCTACACTGAAGATAAGCTTACATAACACAATACATCAGAATAAGGCTGAGACACCACTCAGGTTAATTTTAGCAGCAAAACTGCAAACATAATAGTTTTTTTTATATAAACATTTATACAAGGAGATTCAGTTTGGTCACTGTATTTCAAGATATACTATCTTAAATTTTTATAGCTGGGCCTAAATTTTATTATTTCCACATCAAAAATCTAGGTAAACCTAAATATTTAGAACACCTTTTAAAAACAAGACAAAATTATTTAATCAGTATGAACATATGTGTGTATTAAAACTAATCGTGGAAATATATATGAGAATGGCAGGGGGCAATATTTAATAAGAAAAAAAGCAAAACACAAGAGTCTCAATCTGACATCTTTATTTGAATCTCACTCACCTTTTACATCTGCACAATTCAGCAAACTAGTCTTATATATTCTTCTACTAGCTGTAGCTGCAAGAAACACATAATTTAGGTCATAGAGAAAACATCTAGACATGCTAAAACAATATCAAATATCCAAGTTCAGAAATATACAGCATAAAATAATTTGCTCCTAAAATTTACCTAGTATCTTCTAGAAATAATAAAACAAAAAATGTAAACGAAATTCTTAATATGGTAAATCAATTCTTTAGCACCTGAGACAATTATTAATATTTACCAGGCCAAAGAAAAAACACTTCCTTATGTTGTATTTTTTCTGAGTCCACATTTTACCCCCTCTACTAGTAAGTATAGTTCTACATCTCTCCTCGTCCTCCTCTCCAACCCAAGGCATCTCAATGGAAGGAAAAATAACTATCAATATTCCTTAGTCCAAATGGCAAGACTGATGATTGATGAGCCTCTTGATTTAGACATATTTTTAAATGGTAATTTATGTGTTCCTAAATATTAAAAATAATTACCTTTAGAATTATGGATATTTTTAACTCTAACTTCTAAGTGATCTAGAATAAACATGGAGATTTGGATTATAAAAAAATTGTAGGCTATAATTCTAATTCCCTCAAGATTCTACCTGATACTTGCAATGGCTGAACAACTCCCTGGATGACTATATTAACTCTCTTGAAGACTATTCTGATATTTGAAATGCCCACCATTAATTGGAAGTAATTTCTTTAGCTCCGAATGCTCTGGTGAGGACTCTATCCCCGTATTTTGCAAGACATTTTCCAGGTCACTGAGGTCAACTTCTCCTCCTGCAGAACAAAAGAAGTAGAGAAAGATGACATTTTAAAAAATAGCATAATTTCCAATTATTAAAGAGAAATAAAGCATAATGATACCTGCTAAAAAATAAGCAGTCAGTTACAGACACAAAATGAACAGTGTTTCTTTAACACTGGTAAAAGAGATGCTCCCATAATAATGGTTATAAAGTAATATTTCACAATTGAATAAGGTTCATATAATTTAAAAATTATTAGAGTAATAAAGATGATCGGTACAAATAACTTAACATAGGGTATGGAAATTAAGCTAGAAATCAATAGCAAAAGCTACTAGGAAACTCCCCTAACTTTGGAAACTAAAGAATGCCTCTCTAAATAAATCATGTGTCAAAAAAATAAACCATACTGGAAGTTAGAATATTTTGAATTGAGTAAAAATAATAATATTACATATTAAAACTTGTAGGATATGGTAAGGTCGTGCTGAGGGAAATTCACAGCCTTAAATGCATGTAATAGAAAAGATGAAAAGATCAATAACCCAAGGTTCTATCTTAAAAAGTTAGGAAAGAACAGCAAATTAAACCCCTCAAAAGGAGAAGAAAAGTTCTAAGGACAAAAGCAGAAACTACTGAAATGAAAAGCAAACTTTAAATAAAATCAATACAACCAAATGTTGGGTTTTGGAAAGACCAACAAAAGTGATACATACCTGCACTAAGACTGACAAAGGAAAAAAAGAGAGAAAGCACAAAGAATAAATATTTCTAATGACAAAAAGGACATTACTAAGAATAGCCAAGAAGAGTTTAAAGAAGTAAATAAAATTGGGAGGATTTATGCTTCAGATATCAAGACATATTAAATCTACATTAAAATAGTAGGTATACTGGTGCAAGGACCAGCAAATAGAACAAAGAACAAAAAGAATAAAAAGTCCAGATATAGCAACACATTTATTATCTTTCATTTATGAAAAAGCTAGCCTTACATTAAAGTAGGGAAAGGATCACCTTGTCAATAAATGGTGAATATCCATTTAGAAGAAAAAGGGACCCTTATCCCACATCATATAGAAAAATCAATTAAGTGGATTATAGATCTAAATGTGAAAGGAAAATAATAAAGCTCCCAGAAGTTAAATAGGAGACGTTTTCATGACCGCGGCGTATGGAAGGATTTCTTCAACAGGCTCCCAAACATTCTAACTATAAAAGAAAAAAGGTTGACTAATTCAACTACGTGTCAAAGAGAAACTTTTGTTCATCAGAAGATAAAATACAAGAGGAGACACCACACGGCACTGCCAATGCCCCTGCGGAGAAGCTGAGATCGCCACCGAATTTGAAATATTTAAAGTGGATACAAAATTGTTTCAGTAATGCAGACAATTAAGTGCGTTGCTGTGGGTGACGGTGCTGTTGGTAAAACGTGTCTCCTGATATCCTACACAACAAACACATTTCTGAATATGTACCGACTCTTGGTGACAACTATGCAGTCACCATTATGATCGATAGGGGGCCATACACTCTTGGACTTTCTGATACTGCGGGGCAAGAGGACTATGACAGATTACAACTGCCAAGTTATTCTACAAACGTATTTCAACGTATTTACGAATACATTTCTACAAATGTATTCCAGTCTGTTATTCAGTGATCTCTGCCTCCTCACTCGAAAATGTGAAGGAAATGTGGGTGCCTGAGATAACTTACCACTGTCCCAAGACTTTCTTGCTTGTTGGGACCCAAATTGATCTTAAAGATGACTCCTCTACGATTGAGAAACCAAGAACAAAGAGAAGTCTATCCCTCCGGAGACTGCTGAAATGATGTGAAAAGCTGGCCCATGACCTGAAGGTGGTCAAATATGTGGCGGGTTCTGCACTCACAGAAAGGCCTAAAGAATGTATGTGACGAGGCAATATTGGCTGGCCTGGAGCCTCCAGAACCAAAGGAGAGCTGCTGCTATGAACAACTCTCCAGAGTCCTTTCTGCACTGCTGGTGTCAGCATTGTACTAAAAGCAATGTTAAACTAAAGATGAAAAATTAAAATTCATTTCTGCAATAATGACAAGTGCCTTGCACCTACAAACATGCACTTGTGTGAGACAAGGCCCATAGGTATGATTCCCTTCCCCTTCTCAATATTAGTTAATTCAGTAATTGTGTATTGTCAGAAAGTGATTAGTACTAGGTTTTTATCTTGTTGTTTCAAAAATATTTTTTTTGTTGTTTAAAAGCAAGGCATGCTTGTGATGACTCTGTAATCGACGAATTTGGGTTGTTAAAGCTACTCCCAGGCTCCATCCACTCTCGAGTTGCAAATATTTATGTACCCAACATGAAAGCAGCCAAATACATAAAGCAACTATTAATAGATATGTAAAGGAAGAAATTGATAGCAATGAACTAACAGTAAAGGACTTTAACATCCCACTTATACCAAATATATAAAGCAACTATTATTCTGGAGAATAATCTGGGAAATCCAGGTTTTTTCTTTTACCTTTATTGGGGGGGGGGGAGGAGAGAGTATGTGGGGCATTTGTTTTTATTTAGTCATGTTTTTTAAATTCATTAGCCACTGGACAGCTCTTAGAGGGAAGAGGATGGACTGACTCCACATTCCATTTCCTAGATCAAGTTTAGAACACTTGTCCCCCACCTGGTACTCTTAGGAAGGAGTATAGTAAACGCCTCATTTAATAACATACTCATAGTTAAAAGTTGCCTTTTCTCTCCACCCATGAGTAGGTCCAGTACTTGATGAAATTCCTGAAAGTAGGGAGAACCTGTCTGGCCCCTCCTCTTTTCTAGGATGTACTCTATACGTGACTGTGACTTTCAGGGAAATTTGATTGCCATATGCTATTTTTTTGACATTACTTTCTAACTTCTTTCACTGATAAATGAAGAAAAGTGTTTTGGGGGGTATTTTGAAATACATCCAATGGATTGAGTGTGTAATTAAAAAACATTTTTCCCTATCAAAAAAAAAGAAGATAAAATATAAGTGAAAAGTTAAACTATACAGTAAGATATTTATAATTTATATAACCTGCAAGGGACTTGTATCTAGAGTACATTAAAAAAAAACAAACAGGTAAAAGATAAATGAAAAATGCAATATGAATTTCTGGGAAAGATGGCAAAGTAGGAGGATCCTAAGCTCATTTGTCTCATGGATACCCCTCGATACACCCGTATCAGTGTAACCAACCCAGAAAACAACCTGAAGACGGTCAGAACAGACCCTCCACAGTTAATTGAAGAGAAGAGGCCACAATGAAAAGAATGGGAGGAATAATGGAGATGTGGTTAGAACCAGACCCCCAGGAAAACCAACCACAAATGTGAGGGATGCCACAAGCACGGAAAAGGGAGAGGAAGAGATCTCCTGCCAGGCACCCCAGACATGGGTGACCTGCACTGTAAAGACAAACCCCCGTAATATTTGTCTTTGAAAGACAGAGGGGCTTAACTTTTTTTTTTTTTTTTTTTTTTTTAACTTTTACAATCACTGGAGCTTAACACCTAGAATTTTAAAAATCACTTGGCTTGGCTCTGGGAGAGCTGGAGGGCAAGAGGAAACAGTCTCCATCCTTAAAGAGACAGCATAACAAACAGCCCTGCAGGGATACAGCATAGAAGTGGCAGTTTGAAAAGTGGCTGGGATATTGAGAAAGGAGATTTATTTACTAATCTCAGAACTTCTCCTGGAAGGGCAGGGATTTTTAGGAGACTTCTCCAAGAATAAAAGACCTGGCAGGCACCATTTCTCTCCCCTACCCCCACCCTAATCCAGATACCCAGACAGCTGCAGGAACCAGCTGGAACACTTGCCATGTAGCTTGCTAACACTGCTTCACCCACTCCTGCATTCTCCTGCAGGCTGCCCCCTCCAACCATCCCCACTGGGCAGGAGTCCATCCAAAGCAGCACTAGATGCCTCTCATCTTGTAAGCAGCAGGCAGCTCCAACACTGTCCAGGACCACTCCCAAGTGACTCTTGCCCTGGGAGAGGGAATATAATCACACACATCAGTTTGACTATATTCCCAGCTCTGGGATGGGTACAGACCTCTGACTGCCAGCTCTACCCACCAACGATGATCTCACAGCGGGCAGCAGAAAGTGAGCACCCTGAAGTTTGGTACAACCACAGTTCTGGCAAATGGGGTGAGGCCAGGCATCTGGTCTGACCCAACTCAAGCCCAAGGTGGCCCCAGACTGGCCCTTTAACATCACAGGGACCAAACCTTGTCCACAACAGGCAAAGAAGGCCATTGCAGATGACAACTGATGGCAAACATGACTCAACAATCACAGCCCTAGGGCATGCAACACCCAGAGAAGACACCTGAAATGCTAGTTTTTGGTGAACAGGGGACATTACACAACAGGACACTACAGGGCCTCTTCTTCATAAGACCACTTTTTTCAAGATCAGGGACATAGCTGACTTTCCCAATACATAGAAACAGACACAGGGAGTTACACAAAATGAAACTGCGGCTTATGTCCCAAATGAAAGAACAGGTCAAAAGCACAGCAAAAGAGCTAAATGAAACAGAGATAAGCAATATACCCAATAGAGAATTCAAAGTAATGGTCATGAACATACTTACTGGATGTGAGAAAAGAGTAGAGGATCATAGTGAGAAATTCAACAAAGATATTAGAAAATATAAAAAAAGAACCAGAGATGAAGAACTCATTAACTAAAATTAAAAACACACTAGAGTGAATAAATAGTGGACTAGAGGAAGCAAAAGAACAGATCATTACTGAAAGAACAGTAATGGAAAGCAACTAAGCTGAAAAGGAAAGAGTAAAAGAACAATATAAAATGAGAAGAGAGAACTCAGTGACACCATCAAATGTAATAACATTAGCATTATAGGGATCCCAGAAGGAGAAGAGAGAGAAAAGCAGCCAGAAAAATTTGTTAGAAGAAATAATAGCTGAAAAATTCCCTAATGTGGAGAAGGAGACAAATCAAGATTCAGAAGACTCTGAGTCCCCAACAAAATAAACCCAAGGAAGTCTACACCAAGACACATAATAATTAAAATGGCAAAAAATAGTGGTAAAGAGAGAACTTTAAAAGCAGCAAGAGAAAAAAGTTATATGCAAGGGAAACTCCTTAAGTCTATCCGCTGATTTTTCAGAAGAAACTCTGCAGTCCAGAAGGGAGTGGTATGATATATTCAAAGTGCTGAAAGAAAAAAACCTGCAACCAAGAATACTCTATCCAGCAAGGCTATCATTCAGAATAGAAGGAGAGATAGACAAACAAAAGTAAAAGGCATTCCTCACCATTAAACCAGTCTTACAAGAAATGTTAAGAGGAATTCTTTGGAAAGGAAAGGCCATAATCAGGAGCAAGCAAATTAGGAAAGGAAAAAAATTCACGGGGGCATACAAACATAACCAAAGTGGTAGATCAATCACTTATAAAACCAGTATGGAAGCTAAAGCATAAAAGCAGTAAAATCAATTATAGCTATAGAAATCAGTCAAGGAATTCACAAAATAAAAGGAAGTAAAATATGAAATCATACATATAAAATGTGTGTGTGTGGGGGGGGGGGGTGAAATTTAGTGCTTTTAAAATGGGTTCAAACTTAAGCAACCAGTACCTAATATAGGCTGCTATACGCATAGGATATTATATATAAACCTGATGGCAACCACAAATAAAAAAACGTGTAATAGATATGCAAAAAACAAAAGAAAAAGATATTGAAGCATATCACTAAAGGCCATCAAACCACAACGGAAGAAAGCAAGAGAAGAAAGGAACAAAGAAGAACTACAAAAGCCCCCAAAAGCTACTAGAACCGATAAATGAAATCAGCCAAGTTACAGGGTACAAAATCAATATACAGAAATCTGTTGCATTTCTACACGTTAATAATGAAGTAGAAGAAAGAGAAATTAAGAAAACAATCCCATTTTCAATTGCACTAAAAATAATAAAATATTTAGGAGTAAATTCAACCACAGAGGTGAAAGACCCACTCATTGAAAACTATAAAATATTGATGAAAACATTTGAAGATGACATAAACAAATGGAAAGATATTCCATGCTCATGAAGTAGAAGAACAAATATTGTTAAAATGTCCATAGTATGCAAAGCAATCTACAGATTTAATGAATTCTCTATCAAAATACCAGTAACAACTATAACAAAGAGTCCTAAAATTTATACGGAACCTCAGAAACCCCAAACAGCCAAAACAATCTTGAAAAAGAAGAACAAAGCAGGTGGTATCACAATTCCAGATTTCAAGTTATACTACAAAGCGGTACAAATCAAAACAATATAGTACTGGTATAAAAGTAGACATATAGATCAATAGAAAAGGGTAGAAAGCATGTAAAGCATATTT